>NW_013542319.1:0-331 GCF_000499545.2 Eimeria tenella
TTTTGCGGGCGTCTACAGGTCTACAGCCCGTCTTTTGTGCATTCAAAAAAAGAAAAATAAAAGAATGGAATTATAAAATAAAAATAATTAAATAAAATGATTTTATAAACATGAAAGAGTTGGCTAGCTGCGCGTACACCGCAGCTAGCCATTGCCTGCTGCTGCAGACAAAGGGGCATAGAAGAGCTGCTGCAGCTTCTGCAGCAAAAGAAGTAGGGAAGGCCAGCAGCACTTCAGCTGCTGCTGCAGCCGCTGCTGCTCTTGTTTCTGCAGTTGCAGCCGCTGCTGCTACGGCTTTTGCTGCAGCTGTTGCTGCGGCTGGGGGGGGGGC
>NW_013542319.1:481-836 GCF_000499545.2 Eimeria tenella
CTCATGTGGCTAGTGAAATAGAATTGAAGCCTGCGCGGTGCTTTTGTCCTTTTTATTTTTCATTAAAAATGCAAAATGCAGGAAGTTGAGGTGTACAGACAGCTGAGGAGTTGCTGCTGAAGTGCAAAAATAAACCTTTTTATCTCAGACGAAAATTAGAAATAATTATATTTTTAAAGAACAAAGAAGTCCCTAAAACGAGCTGCTGCTGCTGCTGCGGCAGCTTTGCTGCAGCTGCTGCTGCCCCCTTGCTGCTGCTGTTGCGGCGGCGGCCTCGCTGCAGCTGCTGTTGCGCCATTGCTGCTGAGGCGGCGGCGGAGGCTTTGCTGCAGCTGCTGCTTCGCCCTTGCCGCTG
>NW_013542319.1:936-1081 GCF_000499545.2 Eimeria tenella
TGCTGCTGCTGCTGCTGCTGCTGCGGTTGCCGCTTGAAGCAATGTCTCCACGGTTATTGTGGCTCCTGGCGCTGCTGCTGCTGCAGCGTAGTCCCGCAGCAGCTGTTGCTACTGCTGCAGCCACCGCAGCTGCTGCGGCTATTTT
>NW_013542319.1:1104-1625 GCF_000499545.2 Eimeria tenella
TGCTGCCGTTCCTGGGGCTACCGCGAATCATTTTGCCGGAAATATTGCAGCAGCAGCAGCTGTTGCTGCTCCAACTATCGCTGGTGCTGCTGCTGATGCAACTGCTGCTGCCTGCGCTGCTGCGTGTGGCTGCTTGCTGCTGCATACTGTCTTACCTTTCTTGTGCTGCAGCAGCAGACTGCGCAGCAGAAGCAGCGCCAGCAGCAATGCGGCAAGTTTCGAGCAAATGCCCTATCTATGAATATTGTTTACGGCCTCCGATTTGCTGCTGCTGCTGCTGCTGCTGCTGCTCATCTCCTGCCTCTGAGTAGCATATTTAGCTAGGCCTGGCTTGCTGCAGGCGCTGCGGCTGCTGCTGCTTTCGATTCCTGCTGCTGCTGCTGCTGCTGCTGCAACTTGTTGCGCTGCCGCTGCTGCAGCCTCTCCACGATTGCCGTTGTTGCAGGTGTTGGCCCCAGCAGCTCATTGACCACCTGCTCTAATTGCGTCATCAGCCCTTCCTGCTGCTGCTGCTGCTGCTG
>NW_013542320.1:0-185 GCF_000499545.2 Eimeria tenella
CATAAGACCAAAGTCTCACAGAACTACAGAAGACTAGCAGCAGCAGCAGCAGCAGCAGCAGCAGCAACACAAGGATGGAAACAGCAGCTCCGGCGGGGGCGAACTCCTAGAGCCAGACACTTCGTGTTGCCTCTAGATTGCAGCACAAGCGGAGGCCGCAGCCTGCTGCAGCAGCTGCTGCTTGA
>NW_013542320.1:322-592 GCF_000499545.2 Eimeria tenella
TAGACATTAACGCCTGACTGTGCAGCCGCCTCCCGAGTTCGAAGATGACTCCTTTGAAAGCAGCAGCAGCAGCTGCTGCCCCAGCAGCAGCAGCAGCAGCAGCAGCAGCGAGTGACTCGATACTGCCAGCTGAGTTGGCTGAGCGCTACATCGTAGAGGGGGAGATCGGCCGGGGGGTTTTCGGGACTGTCTTTCTTTGCCGTCTCAGAGACAGCAGCAGCAGCAGCAACAGCAGCAGCAGCAGCAGCAGCAGCAGCGAGGAGTTGCTCT
>NW_013542320.1:745-912 GCF_000499545.2 Eimeria tenella
GGTTCGCGATGAAGCGCATTGTGCTGCCGTCCTCGCGGCTGAAGTTTGTCTTCGGACTTGACCAGCAAACTCTGCGAGAACTTGCTGCTCTCCGCAGCACTTCGCACCCCAACGTGGTGGCTCTCAGCGCCTTCCACTTCAGCAGCAGCAGCAGCAGCAGCAGCAGC
>NW_013542320.1:1089-2550 GCF_000499545.2 Eimeria tenella
CCGGAAGCGGAAGCGGCTGCGGCCCACCTTTTATTTGATAACAGAACTCTGCGATGAAGATGCAGCAAAAGCCATCGCCCAGCAGCAGCACAAATACCAGACTTACATCAAGAGAATGCAGCAGCAGCAGCAGCAGCAGCAGCAGCAGCAGCAGCGGGTGCACGAGGAGGCGCCTCTTCCGGGGTTCTCGGAAGAAGACGCGAGGCTTATTGTCTACCAAGTAACAAACCCTAAACCCTAAACCCTAAACCCTAAACCCTAGTCACGACCCCTCCTCTTCTGAGTGGGCCACAGCAGCTGTTTCGCCACCGCTGCTGCTGCTGCTGCTGCTGCTGCTGCTGCAGCTGATGCAGGCCTTGGCTCACTGCCACTCGCGCGGTTTGCTGCACCGAGATGTAAAGCCGCAAAATATATTTTTGACGAAAGAGAGAGAAGCAGAAACTGGCAAACTGAGGTGGTCCGCAAACCCTAAACCCTAAACCCTAAACCCTAGTGACCCTGAGCCGCAGGACTGGCCCTGGAGATAATTTCTGGTAAACCCTAAACCTTAAACCCTAAAAGCTGGCTGGCGCTAGCCCAAAGCCCCAGCGAAGCCGCAGCAGACCCTAAATCCTAAACCCTGATTTAGGGTTTGCTGCTGCAGGGTCGTTCGGCTGGGGGACTTCGGGCTTTGCTGCTTCCGGCTGCAGCAGCAGCAGCAGCAAACAGCAGATGTTGTCACAAAGCTTTACAGAGCGCCGGAGCTGCTGCTGGGCAAAACGGACTATGGGCAGCAAATTGATGTCTGGAGTGCTGCTGCTGTCGCAGGTAGCTGCTGCTGCTGCTGCTGCTGAAGGGGAGGCTGCTGCTTCTGCTTTTCGCGCTGCTGCTGCTGCTGCTGCGCAGAAGGCGGTTGCTGCTGCTAGTCCTGGTGGTGGTGGTGCTGCTGCTGTTCCTTCGCATGCAGTCGGCAGTTAACCCCGCCCTGCTGCTGCTGCTGCTGCTGCTGCTGCAGCGGAGCTTGTGCTGGGCCGCCCTTTGTTTGGCTGCTCCTCTGAGGGTTTGCTGCTGAGCCGAGTGCAGCAGGTGCTGGGTGCAGCAGCAGCAGCAGAGCTGCAGCAGCTAGCGGGAGAGGAGCTGCAAATCGAAGTGAGTTTTATTTATTTATTCTTATTTATTTATTTATTTATATTCATTTATATTTATTTATTATTATTAGAAATTTTATGTTTCAGTTTTGTATACAGTTTGCTTTTTGTTTATTTATTGCCCTTACTTCTTCACTCTTAATTTTTATTTATCATTGTCGTTCATTTCCTTTGTTTTATTTATTCATTTTAATCTACTTTTGCATTTATTTTTAATTTGTTATATTTATTTATAATTTACTTTTTATTTATTTGTTCTTTTGTTGAAGTTTAATTGAGTTCTTTTCCATATATTCTTACCCCTTTGGGGCCTCAGTTTTTGCTGCCAGTCGCT
>NW_013542321.1:0-185 GCF_000499545.2 Eimeria tenella
CTGTCCTCCGTGCTGCAGACGCTGCTGCTGCACCAGTACTTCCACCGGCAGCTAACTCTGGGGCTGCACATGCGGGTGGCTTTGACGGCCCTCATTCACCAAAAGGCCCTCAAAATCCAGCACATCAGCACCCGCAGCAGCAGCAGCAGCAGCAGCAGCAGCAGCAGCAGCGGAGGCGGCGGCGG
>NW_013542321.1:239-1203 GCF_000499545.2 Eimeria tenella
CAGGAGGGACCGCAGCAGCAGCAGGAGCAGGGACCGCAGCAGCAGCCGCAGCGGAGACCGCAGCAGCAGCAGCAACAACAGCAGCAGCAACAGCAGCAGCAACAGCAGCAGCAGCAGCGGGCAGTACGTGAATCTGATAGCTGTGGACGCGCAGCGCGTGCAGGACTTGATGACTTACTTCCACATTTTGTGGTCTGCGCCGCTGCAGATTTCCATTTCTCTTTTGCTGCTGTTCCAGCTGCTGGGTCCTGCTGCTGCTGCTGGCCTCGCCGTCATGCTCTTCAACGGCCCCGTCACAGGCACGCCCCTGCTGCGCTGCTGCTGCTGCTGCTGCTGCTGCTGCTGCTGCTGCGGGCTCTTAAGCGGGCCAGTCAGCTGCGAGGCGCGAGGGTTTAGGGTTTAGGGTTTAGGGTTTGTGACCCTCGGCGCCGATCGAACTTTTCTGTTCCCCCGCTGCTGCTGCTGCTGCTGCTGCTGCTGCTGCTGCTGCTGCAGGGTGGATAAACCGTCGCGTGAGCCGTCAGCAGCGGGTGCTGATGCGGGCGCGGGACCTGCGCAGCAGCAGCAGCAGAGAGCTGCTGTGCTGCATGCGGACTCTGAAGATGTATGGGTGGGAAGCAGCATTTGGGGGGAAGATAGAGCAGCAGCGGGAAGCAGAGCTGCAGCAGCTGCTGCAGTACTGGCAGCTGCAGGTGTGGGGCCGCTGCCAGTGGCTGGGGGCCCCCGTGCTGGTGGCCGTGGCCTCCTTCGGGGCCCTGCTGCTGCTGCGGGGGCCCCCCGACCCCCCCACAGCTTTCACAGCTTTGGCTCTTTTTAATCTTTTGAAGTTTCCTCTCCAAGTGCTGCCACAAACAGCAAACAACACCATCGAAGCTGCTGTTGCTCTCGAGCGCATCCAGGGCTTTTTGCTGCTGCCCGAGGCCGACGGACTCGCGGCGCTGCGCCGCCCCCAGCAGCCGCAGCA
>NW_013542321.1:1303-1491 GCF_000499545.2 Eimeria tenella
TCGAGAAGTTGCCGGCTTTTGTTGATTCCCAAGAGTTGCATTTTGTTGTTTGGCGAGATTTAATTAATCAAATAAATAAAAAGTTTATTTGATTCTCGATTCAGTGAACTATTTGCTGCTGTGCTGCTCAGGACCGCCGTGCTGCAGCAGCAGCAGCAGCAGCGTCGCCAGAAGCAGCAGCATCGCTC
>NW_013542321.1:1555-1714 GCF_000499545.2 Eimeria tenella
CAACCAGTCAACACTCCCGCCAACAACAGCATTCCCCATTTATTATTTATTTGTTTATTTATTTATTTATTTATTTATTTATTTATTTATTTATTTGTTTATTTAGGAGACTTGGTGGCGATTGTGGGGCCGACGGGCAGCGGGAAGAGCGGCTTTTTT
>NW_013542321.1:1845-3361 GCF_000499545.2 Eimeria tenella
TGTCGACGGCACTGTGGCCTACTGCAGCCAAGTCCCCTGGATTCAAAACGCGACTCTTCGCGAAAACATTCTTTTCGGACTTCCCTACGACCACGACTGGTGAGGGTTTTGCAAATTAGGGTTTTCTAGGGTTTGCTAAACGCTTTTTTAGGGTTTGCGCACACAAGCTTTCAGGCCCTCCAGACGCCCCTCCAGCGCCCCTTCTGGCCCTCAGCGCCCTTCTAGGGTTTATTAAGCACCTAGACGCCTTTCTAGGGTTTAGCGTAAACACCTTTTTAGGGTTTTGAAGTGCTCAAGAACGCTAAACCCACCCTATGCCCTGAACCGTAAAGACTTTCGAAACCCCAAAACGCTTTCAAACCCTCCCCAAACAGCCTACCAACAACCAGCCTAAACCCTAAACCCTTGCAAACCCTAGCAAGCCCTAGCAAGCCCTAGCAAACCCTAGCAACGCCACTAAAGCCTGCCAAACCCCACCAACCCGCGCCCCCCTTACTGCGTGCAAACCCTCGTGCCCGCCCGGGAAGGGTTGCGGCGCAAAACCCTGACTCGGCAAAACCCTGATTTAGGGTTTGCAGGTACTGGGAGGTGGTGGAGGCGTGCGCGCTGCGGGGCGACCTGGAAAGCCTCCCGGGAGGCGACTTGGCGGAGATCGGAGAAAAAGGAATTAATTTGTCTGGAGGGCAAAAGCAGAGAGTGGCGCTGGCCCGCGGGGTGTACAGACACTGCAGGGTGTATCTGCTCGACGACTGCCTGTCCGCGGTGGACCCTTTCGTGGCACATCACATCTTTTCTTTTTGCTTTTTGAAACTCCTCAAACGCAAGACGGTGCTCTTCGCGACCCACCGGCTCGCGCTGCTGCCGCGCTGCAGCAAACTGCTTTTCCTCAGGGGCGGCCGCCAGCGCTTCTTCGGACGCCCCGACGTAAACCCTTTTTTAGGGTTTGCTGCGGCGCCCGCGCGCCGCAGCCGCGGGGGGAGCCCCGCGCCACGCACCCTCGAAACCCCGTTTCAGGGCTTGGGGGTTGCGGCGTGGGGCTGCGGGCTAGGGCTTAGGGCTTAGGGTTTAGGGTTTAGGGTTTAGGGTTTAGGGTTTAGGGTTTTGCGGGTGGGCACGGAGGCAGGGACGCCGCAGCGGGGTGGGAACGCGGAAGAGCGTTTAGAAGGCTTTGGGAGGCTTCAGGGTTTAGGGTTTAGCAGGGTTTAGGGTTTAGGGTTTAGGGTTTAGGCGCCGCCGGGGACCCGTTGGGCTAGCTGCAGCTTAACTTGCCCGCCCAGTTGAGTAGATGAATAAATAGAATAAATAAGTAGAATGAATAAATAGAATGAATAAATAGAATGAATACATAGAATGAATAAATGAATAAATATAATTAATTATATTCATTTGTTTTTCTGTTTTTGTTTTTAGGACGCGTGGGCATTGCCGGCCTTCAGCACCTTTGCTGAAACGATCAAAAAGGAGACAGAAGAGGAGCAGCAGCAGCAGCAGCAGCAGCAGGAGCCGGCGGTGGGGG
>NW_013542322.1:0-237 GCF_000499545.2 Eimeria tenella
TGCAGCGGCAGCAGCAGCAGCAGCCGCTGCCGCCCTTCTCTTCTGTGGAATTCCGCAGCCCCCCCGCCCCAAGAAATAAACTCAAGTTAATTAATTAATTAATTTCCTTTCTTTTTCTGTTTTATTTCTTCTTTCGGGCTTCCGCTGCCGCGATGATCGCCAGGCAGGCCCCCCTGCCGGCTCACAGCAGCAGCAGCAGCAGCAGCAGCAGCTTGGGGCAGCAGACCAATGGCGCGC
>NW_013542322.1:316-979 GCF_000499545.2 Eimeria tenella
CCCCGGGGGCCCCCCTTTGACGTTTTCAGAGCTGCAGAGCCACCGCCTGGTGTTGCTGGCCAGGCGGACGTGGCTGCAGCAGCAGCAGCAGGTAGAGCATGTGGACGCGGGGGCCTTCTTTGCTGCAGCAGCAGCAGAAAAGGAGCGCGCAGCAGCAGCTGCAAAGGCGAAGTTGGAGGAGGCGAAAGCGGCGCTCGAGGCCCTCAGCAGCAAGCAGCCTGCGGACAAGGAGCAGCAGCAGGAGCAGAAGCAGCAGCAGCAGCAGAAGCAGCGCGTTCTGGAGCAGGCTGAGAAGCGCGCGGCCGCTGCTACTGCAGCAGCAGCAGCAGCTACTGCTGCGAAACAGTCCTGGGAGGCCCGTGGGGGAGGGCAGCGCAGCAGCAGCAGCAGCAGCAGCAGCAAAACTGCAGCACTGATATCTGAGGTGTACGAACAGCTGAAGCGCAGCAACTTTTCTGGCAGCAGCGTGCAGGCCCTCGACTACACTCATTACTTGGAGGCTTTTTTGTGGCCTTCGTTTAACAGCAGTCCTGCTGCAGCAGCAGCAGCAGAGCCTGCAGCAGCAGCAGCAGCAGCAGCAGGAACGACGCAGCCTGCGCACCTGCTGAGCATTTGCGCGTTGCTGCTGAGCTCGGGGGCCAGAGGCGGCGAGCTGCTGCTTCC
>NW_013542322.1:1104-1304 GCF_000499545.2 Eimeria tenella
CAGGAGGAAGACGAGGAGCAGCAGGAGGCAGCTGACGATTTGCCTGAAGAGTTCATCGACGCCAAAGTCAAGGCCCTCTTCTACAGGCTGGCGATGCTGTTGGCCACGGCCGAGCTGCCAGACATGAAGCAGGAGCAGCAGCAGCAGCAGCAGCAGCAGCAACAGCAGCAGCAGCAGGGGGGGGAGCACAGGGAGGACAA
>NW_013542322.1:1459-1746 GCF_000499545.2 Eimeria tenella
CAGCCAGCCCCCGCTGGGCTGCTGCAGAGTGGTGCTGGCAGCAGAAGAGCAGCAGCTGCTGGTGAGCTTTTTCATTTGTGCTTTTCAAGGACTTGAACAAAAGCTGCTGCGACGGCTGTGTCTTTCTGTTTGTGGTCCTTGCTGCTTCGCGCGGCTGCCTGCTGCTGCGCTGCAGCAGCTGCTGCAGCAGAGCGCAGCGGCTTCGCTGTTGTGGAAGCGCGCCCAGAAGCGCCTGCTGCCGCTGCAGCAAGCAGCAGCAGCAGCGGCGGGGGCCCACGCGCGCCGGG
>NW_013542322.1:1797-2000 GCF_000499545.2 Eimeria tenella
AGCAGCGGTGCAGCAGCACCCACGCGAGCACTTGCAGCAGATCATGCTGGACAGGGACTTCATGTTCGTCCTCATGAGAAAATTCAACATCTTCTCAGGTAAGCAGCAGCAGCAGCAGCAGCAGCAGCAGCACTAGCAGCAGCAGCAGCAGCAGCAGCAGCACTAGCAGCAGCAGCAGCAGCAGCAGCAGCAGCAGCAGCAGG
>NW_013542322.1:2034-2185 GCF_000499545.2 Eimeria tenella
ATAAAAATAAATAAAAGAATAATTAAAAGAGTTTGCGTTTGCGCAGCGCACAAGCCGGTGGGGAGTGTACGTACACTGCGGGTGCTGCTGGACAGCTGCGCATACACCCGAGATGTGGAGCAGCTGAAGGAGGAAGGAGTGTCTTCTTTGT
>NW_013542323.1:0-211 GCF_000499545.2 Eimeria tenella
CTGCTGCAGGTGCAGCAAAACGCAGGGTTTAGATCTGCTGCTGCAAGTGCAGCAAAGCGCAGGGTTTAGATCCGGTGCTTCTCCAAGTGCGGCAAAACGCAGGGGTTAGATTTGCTGCTTCTGCAAGTGCAACAAAGCGCAGGGTTTAGAGTTGCTGCTTCTGCAAGTGCAGCAGAGCAGCCCCTGGTTGCCTTGCTGCACCCAGGGGCTG
>NW_013542323.1:234-1577 GCF_000499545.2 Eimeria tenella
TGCACTTGGAGAAGCAGCAAATCTGAACCCTGCGCTTTGCTGTGGGTGTGGCTGCCGCCCCAGCTCTGGGCCCAAGCCACTTCGACTCTTTTGGGGCTTTGCTTCTACTGCGGCTTTCAACTTTGCTGCTGGGCGCTGCTGCAGGGCGCCCGCAACCAGCTCAGGCCAGCTGCCCGCGCGGAGTGGCTAGCTGGGGCCCGCCGGCCCCGGGTGGACGTGGGCCAAATTTGTTCTGACGAAGACGACGACATGCTTATCGCGTAGACACCGAAGGCCTCTCCAGCTAGCCGCGCAGTCAGCTAGCTAGCTGCGCAGTTGCCTGGGGAGCTAGCTACGCCAGCTATGCAGCTGGCTGTGCAGCTGGCTCTGCGGCTAGCTGCATAGCTAGCCGTGCGGCTAGCTGTGCCGCTCGCTCTGTAGCTAGCTGTGCAGCTAGCCGTGCAGGTACTTGTGTGTCTACCTGTGCAGCTAGCTGTGCAGCTGGCTAGAACAACGAATAGCTAGCTAGCTAGCCGCGGGCACTGTGCCGCGAGCCACACACTCGTGTGCCGGGCCAACGCTGTTGCCCGGCGGCTGCCCGGGCTCTCACCAGACACTTGCAGCGGCAGGCTGCAGCTAGCTAGCTAGCTAGCGCTAGCCGCCCCCTGTGGCGGCGCAGCGACTTGTCCTGCAGCTAGCTGCTGGGTAGCTAGCGGGCCCGCCTAGTTGTTTCAGGCAACTAGCAGGGTCCAGCCGGCCAGCAGCTGACGGCAGCGAGCTGGCTAAGTACTTAGGGAGCCAGCTAGCTGCCCACTAGCCAGCTAGCTGGCGCCGCCGCCAGAAGCTTGGCTAGCTAGCCGCCGAGCTGCCAGCTAGCCAAGCTGCTGCAGTGGGCGAGGGCCCCAAGCCGCAGACAGACTGAGCCACTGCTTCCATCGAAGGCTCAAAACAGCTAAAGGCCTCTCAGGGCCCCTCGGTTTATTTGTGTCTGTTAATTCTACTGGTCTTTTTGCTGATGCCCCCTACGCGGGCGGCTCGAGCCGTCGGGGCTTCTTTACCTGCTACTGCTGCTGCTGCTGCTGCTGCTGCTGTGTCTTGGCCGCTACCTTCCTCTCTGCCGCTGTTGCAGAGGCAGCCCGCTGGAGGTGCTCTGCATGCGTTTTGCTGCCTCCAGCTCCAGCCCGCGAGTTCGCTGCAGACTACGCGCCAACACGAACTGCTGCTATCTGCTGCATGCACTAGCTGCGTGCCATTTAGGCATTCAAAAGAAGTGCAGCGCAGCAACACGAGCCGCAAGCGCCTTAAAAGATAGTCCAAACAACTAAGCCAACTGGCTCGGGGGGCCCCACGGGGGCCCCCCGAGC
>NW_013542324.1:0-3320 GCF_000499545.2 Eimeria tenella
ATTAATTCGACGCAGTTAATCCGGAGTAGAAGAGAAAATGGAAGCGCATTCAAATTGGCATTAAAAGGGGAAATGGAAAAAACCTTAAAATATAATTTAATTTAATTCGCAGCACACAAAAAGCGGGTTTTGGATTTAATTATGAAAATGGCTTTAAGGGAAAAAGGAAAAAGACGAAAATTAAAAATTCGTATTCAAAAAAGAAAATGAAATGAAACAGCAAGTAAAACATTTTAAATGGAAAAAAGAATACCTGATCTTGCACAGTCTCCTGAATAAAAATTTCAAAGAAAATAAAAAAGGATTTTAATTAAAAAGAATTAAAAATGGGATAAAATAAATCTGCAAAAATCGCATTTTGAATGGACCCCAGCGGCAGGGGTAAAACTTGAATTAAATACACTTTTGAATTAAAAACTTGAAACAAATATATTCTTGAATTGATAACTTGAAGTAAATATATTTTTTAATTGAAAACTTGAAATAAATATAAATATTTGAATAAAAAACGTGAAATAAGCGCGTGTTTAAAATAAAAAGTTGAAATGAACATAATTTTTCAATTAAAAAACGAGAAAAGGCTTTAAAATTATAAAGAAGGATTTTTAAATTCAAAAAAAGATTTTAATTTACTCTTTTAGGCAGAAACTGTTTTGGCTCTGTTCTTTATCCAATTACAATTCCGGACTTCACAACTGCAGATGTGACGGACTCTGTAATGGAAGGAGTAATTGGAAGGTAATTTGATTTATTTGAGTTTAAATTCAGTTTTAATCACTTAAATTCAGTTTTAATCATTTAAATTCAGTTTTAATTGTTTAAATTCAATCTATTTTATTTAAATTGAAGTTGTGTTATTTATATTCAATTTGTATTATTTATATCCGATTTTAATTGTTCAAATTCAGTTTAAACTTTTCAAATTCGTTTTAAATTCATCAAATTCAACTCAAATTGTTCAAATTTAACCCGAATTTGTTCAAATTTAATTCAAATTAATTCAAATTTACTTTGAATTAATTCAGATTAATTAAATGAATTTTATTATTTAATTTTATTTAAATTCAATTAAATTTATTTTTTTAATTTGTTTTATTTATTCTTCGAGTTCAGTTTTCCGGCGAAGTACCAAAATAAAGTGGGGAAGACTTCGGAGACGCAATACAGAGTTTGGTAAATTAATAAAAAGAAATGAAATAAAAAAGAATTTGAAGTTTTTATTTGTTTTAAATAAATTAAACATCTTTTTTAAATTCCATTAATTCATTTTTTTATTTCATTACTTTTCCTTGCAGCGCCACGGCTTACCTCGGCATGTACTGGTGACTTCACACAAATACCCAAACCCTAAACCCTAAACCCTAAACCCTAGACCCCGAACCCTAAACCCTAAACTGTTGCCCCTCAGCGCCAGCCTGTTCCCGCACTGCTGGATGCCCATAGGTAGGCTTGTACTGGCAGCAGTAGCTGAGCCCTGAACGCCAAACCCTAAACCCTAAACCCTAAACCCTAAACCCTAAACCCTAGGCCTGCGAGAGGCAATGGCGCAGCCGCTCTGCTTCCCCCACTGCATCGCCACTCTCGTTGCTTGTCCTGGTTTTTGGCTGGATGGTGAGTTAGGGTTTTTAATTTTAATTTATTTTATTTATTCCTTTAGGGTTTTTAATTTTAATTTATTATTGTTTTTTATTTCTTCACTTTTCCTTTGCAGACATTATGGGCCCCTGCAGCGACATCTCGGTGAGCTTTCCGGGCGCTGCAGCAAGAGGCCGCCGCTGAGGACCTAGGGTTTAGGGTTTAGGGTTTGTCCTCCTTAGCTGCAGCTCTTGCCTTTGCAAAAAGCGCAAAAGTGAACAGCTGGTTGTTTGTGAAATCCTTTTCCAAGTTGCTTCTTCCACGGTGTACATACACCTCAATTTGCAATTCAGGTTCCGCCCTTTTGCTCCTTCGCGATGTTTTTGAACCACAAGAGAATTCCCCCGCTGGTGATCCCAACTCTTTTAATTTAATTAAGTCCTTTTTTGTTGAATTTCCCCTTTTAATCCACTTTAATTTACTTTAATTCACTTTATTTAACTTTATTTCGTCCTTATTTCAGTACACTTCGTTTTCCGAAGACCATCCCTTTCCAAGAGAGTGCCCGAAGTTTGGTGGGTCTTCCGGTGTACGTACACCGCAGCGCCGCGGGCCGTTTGCGCATTTGGACCCAAAATGCCTCCATTTCTGTTAATTCTTTTTTCGTTTTCTTTCCCGGCTTTTCTATTTCTTTAATTTCGCACTTTTTGTCTAAAAGCACTTTTAAAAGCTGCTCGAAATCCTTTTTTTAAAAGATCTTTTCCAGATCCTCTCTATGATATTCCCGACGACCTCTTCGTGCCTCGCGCCCCCACTGCCTCTCCCTACACGCCCGAGGAACCCCCAGAAATCAGCTGTGCGTAAACCCTAAACCCTAAACCCCGTTAACCCTAAACCCTAAACCCCAACCCCCCGAACACTTCCCCCGAACCCCTGTGGTTAACTGTGGTGTATGTACAGACACCCCGCCAAAGAAGGCTCCCGTCTACTCTTTGCCTGTCCAAGTTGAACACTGCAATTGCAAAGACACGAAACGGCTGCGGGAGCTTTGCCTATATCACGCGGCGTTGCCCGTCTTCGTAAGAAACCCTAAACCCTAAACCCTAAACCCTAAACCCTAAACCCTAAATGCAGATACCCGGGAACAGCACCGTGGCCGCGACGCATTTCCAAATCCCTTCCACCGAAGGGCCCAACGAGTGTTGCGTGCGCTGCAGGGCTTACATTGCAGGTACCCTAAACCCTAAACCCTAAACCCTAAACCCTAAACCCTAAACCCTAAACCCTAATTCCTGAACTTTAATCCGGCGCAGGGCCCATTCCCCAACCGCCCGTGGAGCCGCCACCTCGAGGAGTGCTGGCGGAAGAGCAGCAACAGCAGCAGCAGCAGCGGCAGCAGCAGCAGCCAAAGGTACCTTGGACACTAAATTTGTCTCCTCAAACCCTAAACCCTAAACCCTAAACCCTTAATTCGCTCCCCAGGTCGGCCACAAAATTCCTGTGGAAGGATATGGCAGCCGCGCGAGACATCCCGCCTCGTTCCTCTAAACTGCCTGGACCCTAAACCCTAAACCCTAAACCCTAAACCCTGAACCTTAAACCCTCGCCGCGAAGAGCTCTGCATCGTTTGCTCAGCGAGCAGCGGCAGACTTTCATTTATTTACAAAACCCAAACAAACAAACAGAAGCAGTAGTACCAAACAAGAGGACAGCAGCAGCAGCAGCAGCAGCTGCTGCTGCTGCTT
>NW_013542324.1:3420-14195 GCF_000499545.2 Eimeria tenella
CCAGTGAATTCGAGCTCGGTACCCTATTCATTTATTTATTATTTGCTTGTTTGTTTGAGTGTTGGATTATCTCTGCTGGCTGCCGCCGGCGCGAGGCTTCAGCCTTTGATTTTTGTGTAAGGCGAATAATAAGAGTTTGCTGCTGCAGCAAATGGGTCTGCGCTGCTGCCGCGAGTGCGTAGCTGCAGAATACAGCGCGCATCCCCACAGCAAGAACATTCTAAAAATAATAATAATAATTAATAATTAATAATATTATTATTTATTACTTATTATTATTATTATATATATTATTATTATTTGTTGCTGCAGCAGCAAACTCTTATTATTCGCCTTACACAAAAATCAAAGGCTGAAGCCTCGCGCCGGCGGCAGCCAGCAGAGATAATCCAACACTCAAACAAACAAGCAAATAATAAATAAATGAATAAGTTAAAATAAATGCAAATAAATAAATAAATGAATAAATAAATAAATATAAATAAATAAATAATAAATTCAAATAGAGAAGACAGGGAGCTTCGAGGCGCAGAGAAAGCGGTGTTCAGGTGTATGGAAGAAGCTTCTGAATTTTGGAATTGAACAATTTAAATTAAATTAAATTAAATTAATTTAATTTAAATATGCAAATGACAAATTATAATGAAATAAAACAACTTCATTAAAAGTGATTTAAATTAAATGGGATTCGCTGCAAGTCCTGCTGTATATACACCTGCCGTGTTCGCCCCTTCTCATTTATGCACGCGCCACTCTATAATATTTATTATTTACTTATTTACGAATATATTTATCATTTATCCATTATTTGTTCTCTATTTATTTATTTATTTATTATATTTGCTTCTAATTGACTCGTTTTTGTCGAAGACTTCTCGCTTCGCCTAAGCAGCTCTTAATGGCCCCCTGAGGTCATTTCCTTTTATTTATCTATTTGCCATTTGCCATTAATTTATTATTTATTATTCATCATTTATTACTGTTTATTATTTATTATTTACTTATTTATTTATTTATTTTTGCTTTTTGAGGCGAGAAAGAAAGGGTGGACAGCCTGTGGGCGCTGGGGTGTACGTACAGTGCGTCTTGGCGCGTGCGGCAAAGCAGTCAGTCATTTGGCCTTTAAAGCATTTATTTAAATGCCCGCATTTTACTTAATTGTCTATATTTATTTGAATAAACAAATATGTTAATTCATGTTAATTCATTTATAAATGATTAAGTACTTGAACTTCGAGAAAACGACTGCTTGTGAGTTAAATGCTTTGTTGCTTCTGCGGTGTACGTACACCTCAGCACTGCTCGAATTGCCAACTTCAAATGCATGCAGATCAGATCCGTGCAAATATACATATATAATATATAAAATATATGTATACTATGTATAATATATACATAATATATATATATATTATAAATCTATACAATAATATATATAATATATACAATATGTATGATATATACATAATCTATATATAAATCTATATATACATATTATATATGTATATGATAGGTATATATAGATGTATATAGATATATATATAACATATATATATTTTGCATATATAGATTTATATAGACATATATAAAATATGTATATGATATGTACATATACGTTTGTATATATATATATTATATATATATATGTATATATAGATTATATAGAAACATATATATAATATATATATTTCTGTTCAAAAAGTTTATATATATTTGCATGTATTTGAACGTCCAGCTGCATTTGTGGATGAGTGCTGTTTATTTCAATTAAGTATATAGCCATAAGTATGTCTAAAATACATATATTATTTATTATTAATTTATTTAGTCTCTTTATTCATTTATTATTCATCTAGTTATTTATTTATTTATTTATATTTATTTATTTATTTCCACAGGCGTGCATGCGTAACTGAAGCTGCGTGGGGTGTACATACACCTAAATTGCTTTTTAAACATCTGTAAAGTGTAAATACAAAAAAAAATTAAAATATAAAAACAACTGCAGCCGGCTAACAACCTCAAGTGTGCAAACAAAACCCATAAAATAACCCTAAGCCCTAAACCCTAAACCCTAGCCCTTGAGCCCCTCCTGGTACCCCGTCCCGCGTTCTACGATTTAGGGTTTAGGGTTTCGGGGTCCTACGATTTAGGGTTTAGGGTTTCGGAGGTTCTACGTATTAGGGTTAAGGGTTTAGGGTTTCTGCAATCTAGGGTTTAGGGTTTAGGGTTTAGGGTGTCGCTGCAGAGAGCCTGCTGCAAAAGCTTATTATTTATTTATTTTCGGAGCAAATGCCAAAAAGGATTTAAAACTTTTGATGCATGCATACGCTTTAGCTTCTATTTAAATAAATAAAAATGTACAAATATAAAATAAAAATATAAAATATAATTATATATAAATGCATTTATTTATTTATTTATTTGTAGATTAAATGCACAGAGAGGTGTATATAAACTGCAGCTGTATATACTGATGCACAGGCATGTGTGTGAAGATAGATATGTGTTGCTGCTGCTGCTGCTGCTAATGTTGTGCGCTGCCTCGCAGCAGCAGCAGCAGCTGCTGCTGCTGCTGCTGCTTTAAAGGCACGCATGAAGATATGCATGCCTGTGTTGGTTTTAAGTATGCATTTTAGTCTTTTGATATTTCATGAAGATGGAGAGATAAATGCAAATACTTATTTGGAAAAGAAATGCATATAAAATAAATAAATAAAAGTAAATTTATATCTCCAAAAGAAATAAACAAACATGCGCAGCTGCACCAGTGAGGTGTACGTA
Organism: Eimeria tenella; assembly: GCF_000499545.2. NCBI lineage: Eukaryota > Apicomplexa > Conoidasida > Eucoccidiorida > Eimeriidae > Eimeria > Eimeria tenella. The sequence goes on from NW_013542324.1 coordinate 6,205, forward strand.
CACCCGAACGCCTCGCCCGCGGCAAAGCTAAATGCCACAAGACCGAAATAAATAAATAAACAAATAAATAAACAAACAAATAAATAAATAAATAAATAAATAAATATTATAAATAAATAGGTAAATAATAAAATGAATAAAATGAATTTGTATTTCTGAATTGTTATGAAATGAAATTCATAAATGCACAAATCCACTTGCGGGTTTTCAAGATTTGTCTTTCTCGTCTTCGTTTCCTTTCATTTATCCTTTTTTATTTATTATTTATTATTTATTATTGTTTATTATTTATTATTTACTATTTATTACCATTTATCATTCATTATTGATTATTGATTATTGATTATTGATTATTTATTATTTACTATTATTTACTTATTATATTTTTCATTTCATCAATTTGTCTTTTTGGGCTCGTTGCGAACAATTAAATAAATAAGTAAATAAATAATAAATAATAAATAATAAATAATAAATAATAAATGATAAAGTGGTAAATAAATAGATAATAATAGTAAATAAATAAATAAATAAATAAATAAATAAATAAATAAATTAAGATGAAAAATGGGGCCGAAGGCAAAAGCCGAAATGAAAAGAAGTCAAAGGCATTTCTTTAACTTCATTTTAAACTCTTCTTTCTTTTTTCTTTTTTAATTTCTTTTTTATTTCTTTTTAATTCTTTCCATTTCTTTTCATTTATTTTCATTTATTTTCATTTATTTTCATTTCTTTTCATTTTTTTTCATTTCTTTCCATTTCTTTGCATCAATTTGTTCCTTTTATTTGTTTATTTCTTTTCATTTATTTATTTATTTATTTATTTTTATTCTTGAATTTAAGACAAAGCAATTCTGCTGGGGTCCAGCTCAGTGACAGCTCCTTGCTTGACGCCCCACAAGTACCAGTACAGCAAAATGCCCAGCTGCAGCAACCGCAAACCCTAAACCCTAAACCCTAAAGACTAGACCCTAGACCCTTCCAGGTGCGTTTTAAGGGACCTGCTGCTCGCTGCAGCAAAGTGCTTCTCAACTCCCCAGCCACGAACGCCAGCCACAAACCCTAAACCCCAAACCCTAAACCCTAAACCCTAAAGTCCCATCCTTACGGGTTGTCCGGTGAAGCAAAATACGAGCCAAAAGAAACAATTTCCAACTGTCGGGTTATCTTGGAACTGCACAAACAAACCCTAAACCCTAAACCCTAAACCCTACACCCTAAACCCCAACTCCGCAACACGAAGCCGCCGTGCAGAAAGAAAGCTAAGGCCAGCAGCACTATGAGCGCAGGGTTTAGGGTTTAGGGTTTAGGGTTTGAAGTTTTTCTTACAAATTGGATGTTGGTGAAATACATGAGGGGGATTTGTCCTGCAGAGGCGCAGCAAACGAAACCAGGCTCTAATCCATAAACCCTAAACCCTAAACCCTAAGACTCTAAACCCTAAACCCTAGACCCTAGCCCACAGTTGTAGCAAGAACGAAACTAAGTGCGATTCATCCAAACAGCGACAAACTGCAGCAATTGGCGGCAGCAGCAACGCTGGCAGCAGCAGCAGCAGCCTCGCGGGCAGCAGCAGCGGCAGCAGTAACAGCAACGCGCAGCAACAGCAACTCCCACAGCACCAGCAGCAGCAGCAACACCGATAGCGAAGCCCACAGCAGCAGCAGCAGTAACAGCCACAACATGCAGCAGCAGCAACACCCAAAGCAGCAGTAGCAGCAGCAACAGCAGCAGCAGAAATAGCAGCAGTGGCAGCAACGGCAGCAGCAGCAGCGGCAGAAATAGGAGCAGTAGCAGCAGCAGCAACAACAACAACAACAACAACAACAACAACAACAACAGCAGCAGGAGCAGGAGCAGGAGCAGCAGCAGGAGCAGCAGCAGGAGCAGCAGCAGCAGCAGCAGCAAACCTATGAAGGCGAAGAAAATGAAGCCAGTCCAGCCTAGCTGCAGCGGCACCACTACGAGGTACTCGTGCATTAAAGCGGAAATGAAAAAAACGACACAAGCAGCAAAAAACTTGGGGACTCCTGCGCGCAGCAGCAGCAAAACCCTAGCTAGGGTTTAGGGTTTAGGGTTTGGAGGCTTTGGGGTTTAGCCGGTGTCGCGTTCAGGGTTTAGGAGCCCAGGGGGCCTCGAGCTGCCTGCTGCCAAGGCTGCGGCCCCGCGAAGGGGACCTGGGCTTTCCATATTAGGGTTTAGGGTTTAGGGTTTAGGGTTTAGGGTTTAGGGTTTACCGTTTCTGAGTAAGGGTTTGTTGACGTGGCGGTGGAGGAAGAAATGAATCGGAAGATTCCACTTGCGCCAATACTCTCCAAACGACGACGCGTTCCACCAGTCCTAAACGCAAACCCTAAACCCTAAACCCTAAACCCTAAACGCTAAATCCTCAGCCCTGAATGCGGGGCCGGGAAATCCTGCTCGGGCGTTTCAGGACAGCTGCAGCGCGGGCGCCCCTGGAGCTCCAAACCCTAAACCCTACCCAAACCCCCAAACCCCAAACCCTAAACCCTAAACCCTAAACCCTCACGAGGTAAAACTCCCTGTCGCCAAACCGCGTTATTTCTGCCAAGATATTACACCAGTGGTGGAAGAGGCCGATGAACATCAGCAGCCAAACGTACAGGTTCGGGATCGACAAGCGCACCATCTGCACGCAAACCCTAAATCAGGGTTTAGGGTTTAGGGCCTAGGGTTTAGGGCCTGCGGCTCAGAGTCTTGGGCCTAGAGTTTTAGGGTTTAGGCTTGCGCCTAGCGTTCAAAGCATAACGCCGAGGGTTTACAGCCTAGCGCCTAGGGCTTACGGCCTGCAGCTTAGGGTTTAGGGTTTAGGGTTTAGGGTTTACCTGTCTAAAGAAATGAGAGACAAGAACAGATAAAGGAATCGACTGCAGCTCCGTTATCGAAAAGGAGTCGCGAACAACAACCCAGATGTACTGGTCGATTACAATCCTGAACAAACCCTAAACCCTAAACCCTAAACCCTAAACCCTAGTCCCAAGCCCTAGACCCTAAACCCTAAACCCTTGCCCTTCTGCGAGTGGCTTCCCTTGGGATAAACTGAAATGCAAAAAGAAAAAGAATACTGAGGACTCGCTGGACAAAGGCTACAAACGAGGGTTTAGGGTTTAGGGTTTAGGGTTTAAGCTGGGTTTATCCTTGTCCCCTGCATTCAGCCACTGACTATGCCCTTCAGGCCCCACACTGTGAACCACAAACCCTAGTTCCCAAACCCTAAACGCTAAACCCTAAACCCCAAACCCTAAACCCTAAACCCTAAACCCTTAACCCTAAACCCTACTTGGAAGCACATTGTTGGCAAAACAATAAATCTGTACACGTGGGCCAAAGTAATGCTGTGGGGGTAACGCGCCGCAGCTCGAGCTTCCTGCAGCAACGCAAAACCCTAAACCCTAAACCCTAAACCCTAAGCCCTAAACCCCGGACAACAGGCATAAGAAGCGCAGGCCGCCAAGCGCAAGCAACTGCTGGCAAACCCTAAACCCTAAACCCTAGGCCTGAGGCTACCAGGCAAACCCTACACCCTAAACCCTAAACCCTAAACCCTAAACCCTAAACCCGAAACTGACTTCTTCGCGGTCGCTGCACAGCGCAAGGAAGTCCTCACCCCGCCTGCAGCAGCAGCACACAGTCGCAGAATCTGGGGTTTAGGGTTTAGGGTTTAGGGTTTAGAGGCCATCTGCAGCAAATCACTTAGCTGCCACAAGAGGGTTTGGTGTCAGCTGTCGTGCTGCGGCCTGCGCCACCGCACTGGTTGCCGTTGCTGCTGCAGCAGCTGCTGCTGCAGCAGCAACTGCTGCTGCTGCTGCTGCAACTGCTGCTGCTGCTGCTGCTGCAACTGCTGCTGCAACTGCTGCTGCTGCTGCTGCTGCTTACAGCATGGCCCGTCGGGTGTCTAGACAGGTGTGATGCATTGAAAAAAGTTTGAAGCACCAAACGATGGAAAACGCCAGCAGCAAAGAGCCCACCACTGCAGCACAAACATATGACATTTGCTGCTGCTACTGCTGCTGCTGCGGGAGGGAAGCCCATGCTGCTGCGTACTACGCTGCGGGCTGCGGTGAAAGGACTCCAGCAACAGCAGCAGCAGCAGCAGCAGAAGCAGCAGCGAGCGCAGCGGCTGAAGCAACAGCACATTGTAAACGGTAGCAGCAGCAGCAGCACCACCGCCAACAGCAGCAGCGTCAGCAGCAGCAGCAGCAGCGTCCGCAGCAGCAGCAACAGCGCCAGCAGCAGCAGCAGCAGCAGCAGGTGGCGTGCCTGGTTCTGGCTGGTAGTTGAGGACAGTGAGGAAAGGCATGAAGAAGCAAATGGACAAGTTCAGCAGCACGAGAGCAGCAACAAAACCATCAAAGACTTCCAGAGAAGCAGCAGCAACAAAACGCTCTATCACGTACGCCCCCACAATGCACAGGTGCAGCTGAGACGCAGCAGCAGCAGCAGCAGCAGCAGCAGCAGCGCAATCCGCAAACAAACACACAGAATCCTGCTGCTGCTGCTGCTGCTGCTGCTGGACGCTGACTGACACTCGTGTGGACACGGCGCATTGGCTGCACCTCCCGCTGTGTATGCTGCAGTTGCTGCTGTGTCTGCTGCTGCTGCTGCTGCTGCTGTTTCTGCTGCAGCTGCTGCTGGCTGCTGCAGCTGCTGGAAAGGCTTCCGCAACGGCTAAGCTGTGCCCACAGCCCCAAACCCTAAACCCTAAACCCTAAACGCCAAACCCTAAACCCTAAAGCCAGACTCACGAGGAGGAAGCAACAAAGCACTGGCCAGTTTTTGCTCAAGTCCTCCAGACTCCTCGGAAACTGCAGCAAACAGCCTGCAGCAGCAGCAGCAGCAGCAGAGGCAGTACACACTCTATTTCCTATCCTCTAAACCCTAAACCCTAGACCCTCCCTACCAAAGCTAATCCCCAAACACTCAGCGCAAACCCTCCCCTGCCCCTGAACCCCAAACCCTAAACCCTAAACCCTAAACCCTAGAGCCTCCCCGTGCACCCTGGCCGCGCCCCCGCCCCCCGCCCGCCAAACCCTAAACCCTAAACCCTAAACCCTAAACCCTAAACCCTCGGGCCCCGCGGCGCGCCCAGACGGCGTTTCGCCGCGGCCCGGCGCCGCCGCCCAAACCCTAAACCCTAAACCCTAAACCCTAAACCCTCGGACCGTAGGTGAGGATGTTTTCGGCGACGAGGCTGGCGTTGACCACCACGAGAACAATAAAAAACAAATTGAAAAACCCTCGGAGATTTAGGGTTTTGGAGTGGTGGGACAGCAGCGAACTCTTGAAGCTCGCGTGCTCCACGTCGTGCAGCGGCCTGCGTTGCAGCAGCTCATTTATTTATTTATTTATTTTAATTAATTTAATTAAATTGATTTAATTTATTTTATTTAATTTAACTTAATTTATTTATTTTGTTTGTCTTGTTTGGTTGGTTGGGCTCTGCTGCGGCTGCTGCAGGCAAAGCCCTTCGCCCGAAGTTCAGGTTCGACGCGAAAGCCAAAATAGGACTTTTAAATAAATAAATAAATAAACAAACAAATAAATAAATAAATATAAATAAATAAATGAATAAATGAAAATAAAAAGATGTAAAGGGGGGCTGGCGAAGCAGCAGAACAAATGAAGACGAACTGAGAGAAGGGCTCAGCAGCAGCAAATCAGAGCAGCAAGCTGCAGCAGCAGCAGCAGCAGCAGCAGAAGTGACACAGCACCAGCTGCTGGCCCTGCTGCTGCTGCTGCTGTAGCAGCGGGAGCTTCCCCGGCAGAAGCAGAGCCAAGCCAGGCACGTGCAGCAAACAAATAGCAGCAGCAGCAGCAGCAGCAGCGAAGCATTCACTGCAGCAGCAGGGCTGCCAGCAGCCGCAGCAGCAGCTGCCACAGCTGCAGCAGCAAACGCAGCCGCAGTGACTGCAGCTGCCGCCAAACGAAACAATCTATAGCGGCACAAGAAGCAGCAGCAGCGGCAACAGCAGCAATAGCAACAGCAGCAGCAGCGGCAACAGCAGCAATAGCAACAGCAGCAGCAGCAGCAGCAGCAGTTCTTACCTCCCCCTGTAGTCCACGGCCTTCCCAGGTGTCGCTGCATAGCTGAGCTGCAGCCCCCCAGCACTCCGCTGCTGCTGCTGCTGCTGCTGCTGCTGCGTCCTTCTCTGCTGCAGTGTTTGCTTTTGCTTCGCCTGCTGCTGCATGCTGGCTTCCGCCACTTGCTGCTGCTGCTGCTGCTGCTGCTGCCGGCGCAGCAGCCGCTTCTTTCTATTGACCAAAACTTCTTCTTTGAGTTCCTGCAGCTGCTCAAGGCGAACTGCGCTGCTGCTGTGGGCCATCCAGACTGTTCTTGCTGCTGCTGCTGCTTTTGCTGCTGCTGCTGCTTCCTCTGCTGCTGCTGCTGGCGAGGCGGTTCCGTCGCGGCCCGCAGCTGCTGCTGCTGCTGCTGCTGCCGCTGGGGAAAACGAACCAGCAGCAGCAACAGCAGCAGCAGGAGATAACACCGAGGGGCAGGCGGAGCTGCTGCTAAGGCTGCCGCTGCTGCCGCATGATGCACGAGAAAACGGGGTGAGGTTTGCTGCTGCTGCTGCTGCTGCTTCTGTTTCCACTGCTGCTGCTTCTGCTGCTGCTGAGGCGGTGTCCGCTGCTGCTGCTGCTGCATTGTCTGCTGCTGTCGCTGTCAGAGCCCTGGACTCTTCATCTGGAGCTTCTGATGCTGCTTCAGCAACAACTGAAGCCGTCGTGAGCTCTGCTGCTGCTGCTGCTGTTGCTGCTGCTGCTGCTGCTCCCGCTGCTGCTGCTGTTGCTGCGCCGCCCTTCCCATGACGCCTGTGCTGCTCCTCAGCGCCCACGGCCTGGCCTTTTGTTGCTGCAGCTAGCCACGACATCTTCGCTACTGCTGCTGCTGCTGTCGATTCCCGCTGCTGCTGCTGCTGCAAATTCGAGTGTGTGTGTCTGTAAGCGGTGGAACAACAACTCTGCTGCTGTTGCTGCGTGTTGCAGCTGCTGCTGCTGCTTCAGCCGCTGCTGCTTCGACTCAAGCTACAGTCGCCGCAAGCTGTTGCTGCTGCTGCTGCTGCTGCTGGCCGGGCAGCAGGACATACTGAGAGCCGCGCAAAGCGCCAGAAGTCAATCTAGGGTTTGGGGTTTAGGGTTTAGGGTTTGGAATTAGCGGAAACGGAAGTATAAAAGCAGACCTGTGGGGTGGCCTAGCCGTTGCTGCTCGAACAACACGCTGCTGGCGCTGCTGCTGCTGCTGCTGTCAATCTGCCTGCAGCAAATCTTCTGATGTGCTGCGGCTTTTTGTTGCTGCTGGTCATTTGGTTTCTGCCGCTGCAGCTTTTGAAGGAATTACAATAAGGATTTTGCTGCTGTTGCTGCTGCTGATCGCAGCCCCGGAGACAGCGGCGCCGCTGCTGCTGCCTAGCAGCTGGAGAAGCAGCAGCAGCAGCACCTGCTGCTGCTGCTGCAGCAAATACGCCCTGCTGCTGGCTCTCACAGACAATGAAAAATTAGCTAGTGTTTTATTTAATATAACAATTGGAAGCAGCAGCAACAAGTGCAGCAGCAGCAGCAGCCCTGCAGCAGCACGGCTACGGTTGAGGTTGGGGGTAGTCTGGTTGCTGTTGCTGCTGCTGCTGCTGCCGTTGCTGCTGCTACTGCTGCGCACCTCGCGGGCTGCTGCTGCTGCTGCAGCGGCGGCGGCAGCAGCAGCAGCAGCACGTTAGGAATTGCTGCAGCTTTCTGAGGTGTATACATTTTGCTGTTGCGGCTTATAAGACATACATCGCTGCCGCTGCCTCTGTACCTGTTGACTCCGGCTGCTGCTGCTGCCGCTGCGGTGCTGCTGTTGCTGCTGCTGCTGCTGCCAACAGCAACTACGGCTGCACCGAAAATCTCCACTGCAAGTCGGATCTCTACAGCAAACAGCAGCAGGGGCAAACGCAGCTTCTCCAGGTGTGTTGCTGCTGCTGCTTCTGCTGCTT
>NW_013542325.1:0-274 GCF_000499545.2 Eimeria tenella
GCAGCAGCAGCAGCAGCAGCAGCAGCAGCAGCAGCTGGCCTTGCAGATCTGGCGCAGCGCGCGCTTCACGTCGCTGAAGTCCAGCACGTAGCCGTCCTGGTTGAGGACTCCGGAGAGTTTTGCTGCTGCAGCATAATTGTGTCCATGGAGTCTTTCGCGGAAGCTTTTGAAAGCAACAAAGTGAGCGCAGCAGAAGTTGGTTTCGGGGAGGCTGACGGCCACTTCGAAGGGGGCTTCTGCTGCTGCTGCTGCTGCTGCTGCTGCTGCTGCTGCG
>NW_013542325.1:373-577 GCF_000499545.2 Eimeria tenella
TTCTGCTGCTGCTGCTGCTGCTGCTGCTGCTGCTGCAGCAAGCTCCAGCGCCGGCACTGGCGAGTAGCCTTCTTGCCCGTAAGAATGCACTGAAGAGAAAGTGCTGCGCGGGCTGCTGGGCGGGGAGCCTTCAGTTGCTGCTACGGAGGAGGAAGCAACGTGCTGCTGCTGCTGCTGCTGCTGCTGCTGCTGCTGCGCGCCCCC
>NW_013542325.1:766-896 GCF_000499545.2 Eimeria tenella
CGACGCCCCCTGCAGACGGCCCGCCCTCCCAGAGTTGAAAGACACTGAGGTCCGGGATGAATCCAGCAGCGACTGCTGCTGCTGCTGCTGCTGCAGCTGCTGCTCAGACCTCTTCTGCTTCTTGGGAGGA
>NW_013542325.1:944-1248 GCF_000499545.2 Eimeria tenella
AAGCAGCAGACTCGCGGCTGCTCTCTGACATTGTTCGCGGCGCTGCGGCGGCCTCGTTGCTGCAGCAGCAAGACCTGCCCGGTTCCGCTGCTGCTGCTGCTGCTGCTGCTGCTCGCGATGCAGACCTCACCGAAGCCCGTTTGCTGCTGCCTGCTGCAAGCAAGTTTAGAATTTGTTTTGCAAAATGATGAAAATCAACCACTGACACGCAGCCCCAAAAGACAGAGACGAAGCCTGCTGCTGCTGCTGCAGCTGCTGCTGCGGCAGCAGGAGCAGCAGCTCCTGCTCTTCGAGGCCAACCGTG
>NW_013542325.1:1344-1881 GCF_000499545.2 Eimeria tenella
AGCACCCACTACGGATTAGTTGTTCACTTTATAATTGATTTATTAAAACGTACATTAAATTGCAGAGGCAGCAGCAGCAACGCAGCAACTAGCCGCCTCTGCCGCTACTGCTGCTGCTGCAGTTGCTGCTGCTGCATGCACTGCAGCAAATGCAGCAACACTGCGTCCCCTGCTACACAGCATGTCCCCTAAATCATATTGTTCTTTTCAGCAGTAGCACTTGCAGCAGCAGCAGCAGCAGCAGAGCCTTTGTGGGCACCGAGACACGCTCCAGCAGCAGCAGAACCTCTGCAACAGCAGCAGCAGCAGCCAGCAGCAGCAGCACAACTGCAGCAGCAGCCCTGCTGCAGCCTCGCAGTCATGCGCTCCAGAGCAGAGGCAAAGAAAAAGGCCTAGTCACCCTGCAGCAGCAGCAGCAGCAGCAACTGCAGCAGCAGCAGCAGCAGCACAAAGATGAATTCGGAGATCGAGGAGGATCGCTTTAGCTACATGGCTACCGACGAGCCGACTGGCAGCAGCGGCTGCAGCAGCAGCAGC
>NW_013542325.1:3487-3652 GCF_000499545.2 Eimeria tenella
GTGCCTCAGGAAGCAAATGCCCTGGCGCATGCACTCGAGGCGTTGTGCTGCTGTTAGTTTTCTGTAGAATAAATCAACATTGGGCCACCAGCTTAAAAAGATGCGGCCATTCTTGCTGCTGCTGCTGCTGCTGCTGCTGCTGTTGCTGCTGGCGGTTCTGGGGGG
>NW_013542325.1:3752-3935 GCF_000499545.2 Eimeria tenella
TGGACGCGTGTTCAATTTGCCACGAAGACTTCGCAGCAGGAGACGAAGTTGCTGCTCTTTCTCTAAACCCTCGGCAGTGCAGCCACAGCTTCCATGCTGCTTGCATTTTGCCCTGGCTGGAAAGGGTAGGGTTTAGGGTTTAGGGTTTAGGGTTTAGGGTTTAGGGTTTAGGGTTTAGGGTTT
>NW_013542325.1:4035-4951 GCF_000499545.2 Eimeria tenella
GCTGCTGCTGCTGCTGCTGCTGAGTGTTCTGCTGCTTCCGAGTCTGAAGACTCTTCAGAAGAGCTGCTGCTGCTGCTCCTCCTGCTGTCTGTGTGCGCTTGTTCATCCCGCTGCTGCTGTTGCTGCTGCTGCTGCGCCCACGGCCGCGGGGTGCTGCTGAAGACGACATTTACCTGCTGCGAGGGAGAGGCAGCAGCAGCAGCAGCAGCAGCAGCAGCAACGGAATTGGCAAACTGCTGCGCTGCTGCTGCCCGCTTCGCGAGCTGCACCCGAGGGGACAGCCGCACGCTTCTGCTGCTGCTGCTGCTGTCCGAGTCAGCAGCAGCAGCAGCAGCAGAAACGTCTGAAATGCTGCGGTGCAGCAGCAGCATGGACATGCCGCTGCTTGCCGCTGCAGCAGGGGACTCGGCAGCAGCAGCAGCACGGCTACCCGCCTTGCTGCGGCACGAAGCAGCAGCAGCAGCAACTGCTGCTGCTCCCCCGGGCCCCTGCTGCTGCTGCTCCGGCTGCTGCAGGAAGAGTCCCCCCTCCTTGCCGGCTTGCTGCTGCTGCTGCTGCCCCAGCGTCCAGCTGTCAGCAGCGCACAGCCGTCCGCAAGTGCTGCTGCTGCTGTTGCTGCTGCTGCTGCTGTAGAAGCAAGCGCATGCAGGAGTGCACTGCTGCAGCAAAGCACTCATAACCCTCGCGAGCCGCCAAAAGCCCCAAAACCCCAAGCCATTGGAGTTGGGAAAGGGTGCTGCTGCTGCTGCTGCTGCTGCTGCTGCGCTGCTGCTGCTGCTGCTGCTGTGCGGCCGCAGCAAGCTACTGTGCAGCACTGCTAAGTCTCGCAGCCCCAAAGGCCTCTGCGCGAAGCGGCGGCACGTGCGCTGCCGCTGCTGCTGCTGCTGCCCTGCTGCTGCTGCTTCCCTGCTGCTGC
>NW_013542326.1:0-951 GCF_000499545.2 Eimeria tenella
GCTGCAGCAGCAACAACTGCAGCAGCAGCAACTGCAGCATCAGCAACTGCAGCAACAGCCAGAGCAGCAGCAGCAGCAGCAGCAGCAGCAGCGCTTCTTTGTGACAAGGCAGCAGTTCAATTTACCGCAGCCGATGGAGCACCACCTTCAGCAGATGCCGCTGTCTGCACACCCCACGCAGCAGCTGCAGCAGCAACAGCTGCAGCAGCAACAGCTGCAGCAGCAACAGCTGCAGCAGCAGCAGCAGCGGCTGCAGCAGCAGCAGCTGCAGCAGCAGCAACTGCGACAGCAGCGTCAGCAGCAGCTGCAGCAGCAATTCCAGCAGCAGCAGCAGCTGCAGCAGCAGCAACAGGTGCAGCAACAGCTGCAGCAGCAGCTGCAGCAACTGCAGCAGCAGCAGCAAAGCAGCAGCAGCACCACTCCTCTGCGCTACTCCTTGAAGCACACATTTGGTTCTTTGTCAGTTTAAAATGAAAATAAATTTAAATTATTTAATTAATTTTATTTAAACATTTCGGAAATAAATTTAAATTAAATAATTTATTTAATTCTATTTATATTTTCTGCAAATTAGCTCGAAACGTGGCCTTGAAGCCTCAGCTCTAGGGTTTAGGGTTTAGGGTTTAGGGTTTAGGGTTTAGGGTTTAGGGTTTGGGGTTTAGGGTGCATGTTTCTAAACGCTTGGCGGGAAAGAGGGCAAAGGGCTGTCACTTCTGTGACTGCCACACGAGGGTTTAGGGTTTAGGGTTTAGAGTTTAGGGTTTAGGGTTTGCGTTTAGGGTTTGCTCCTCGGTCGCCAGCACTCGCCTGCCTTCCTCTCATCCTCCTTCTTCTCTTCCTGACGACTTTTTGGGGCATGTGAAAACCCTTAAACCCTACAATGCTGCTGCTGCTGCTTCTGCTGCTGCTGCTTCTGCTGCTGCTGCTGCTGCTGCTGCTGCTGCTGCTTGA
>NW_013542326.1:1104-1244 GCF_000499545.2 Eimeria tenella
CCGTATAGCAGCAGCAGCAGCAGCAGCCTCACAACTGCTCCCTGCAGCAAACCCTCGACCCCCACTTTAGACGCATTACCTTTGAGAAGGTGTGACGCTGCTGCTGCTGCTGCTGCTGTGGCACCTTGCCCACAGCAGCA
>NW_013542327.1:0-218 GCF_000499545.2 Eimeria tenella
CCCCAGGGTATGGGGCCCTGGGGGCCCCTCCTGCTGCTGCTGAATGCTGCAGAGTTTCCTTTCTATAATTAAATTAAAATAAAATAAAAAATAAATACTTTTAGTGAATAAAAAAACAAAAACAGTTCCTCAGCAGCACTGCCCACTCACCCTTCCCACAACCTTGCAGCAGCTGTAGCAGCAGCAGCAAGAGCAACTGCAGCAGCAGCAGCAGCAAC
>NW_013542327.1:409-697 GCF_000499545.2 Eimeria tenella
TCATCGCCTCGCCCCCCCACGATACACCCCCACCCCCCTCACCAACACAGCAGCAGCAGCAGCAGCAGCAACAGCAGCAGCAGCAGCAGCAGCAGCGTGCAGAATGCTGCCTCTGTGTGCAGCCAACGGCGCTGCTGCTTGGGCCAGTCTTTGCTGCGGCGGGGCCAGAGGCGACGGGCGGCAGCAAAAGGAGAAAAGAAAAATTCGAATTGTCTTCAGTGAAGCCATAGGCAGCGTGGGGCCTGCTGCTGCTGCTGCTGCTGCTTCTGCTGCTGCTGCTGCCTCTGC
>NW_013542327.1:818-1448 GCF_000499545.2 Eimeria tenella
CCGCTGCTGCTGCTGCAGGGAGAGATGGCTGCGGAGGGGGTGCTGCTGCTGTGGCTACAGCGGCTGCGGCCGCCTTGCTGCTGTTTCTGCCGCTGCTGCTTCTTTTGCTGCTGTTGCTCCTCTTGCTGCTGCCGCTGCTGTTTGCTCCTGAGGACTCCCTCCGCTGCCTGCTGGATTATTTTCTGCGTGCTTGGCGCAGCTGTTGCTGCTGCTGCTGCTGCTGTCCCAACTGCTGCATTTGTTGCTAGTCTGCTGCTGCTGTTGGTGCCGCTGCTGCCGGTGCTGCTGCTGCTGCTGCTGCTGTTTCCCGCACTTCTCTGGATCTTGTCTGATTTGGCTCCCTGATCGCTGCTGCTGCCCAGAGCGGGTGCTTTCGCTGCTGCCGCTGCTGCATTTGCTGCTGCTGCTGCTGCTGCTGCTGCAGACGGAAGTATCTTTGGGGCGGACTCGCGTTTGCTGCCAGCTGACAGCAGCACCTGTGCGGCTGCTGCAGCAGCAGCAGTGGGAAGCAGCAGTAGACGGGCGAATTGCTTTGAGGGTTTTGTTTTCTCCGTCGGTGGCAGCAGCAGCAGCAGCAGCAGCGCCTGCTGCTGCAGATGCCACCAGCCGCAAGCAGCAGCAGCAGCAGCA
>NW_013542327.1:1548-1789 GCF_000499545.2 Eimeria tenella
TGCAGCAACTGCAGCAGAAGCCCCCGCTGGGAATCTCAATGCCAGTTTTCTCCATGTCTTGTCGAACAATGAATTTAAACATATTTAAACGAGGGTTTAGGGTTTAGAGTTTTGTGGGGTTTAGGGTTTCGCAAAGTTTGACCAAGTTCAGCTCTAGGGTTTAGGGTTTAGGTTTGCTGCGCCTCGAGCGTCTGGCTCTTGCTGCTTCGGCAGCCTCTTCTGCTGCTGCTGCAGCAAATGC
>NW_013542328.1:0-955 GCF_000499545.2 Eimeria tenella
CGTGCCCCCCCCGTGCTGCTGCTGCCGTGGCAGCATCAGCAGCAACAGCAACAGCAACAGCAGCAAAAGCAGCAGCAGCAGCAGCAGCAGCGGACTAGCAGCAACTCAAGGAAAGGCACTCTAGGGTGTCTGTACACTTCAGTTCAGGACGCAGCTGTTGTTGCCGTCTCTCTCCAGAAGAGCAGCAGCTCTTTGTATCCCTCGGAAAAGGTTTAGGGTTTAGGGTTTAGGGTTTGCTGCTGCTGGAAAGGAGACCCAAATCCCTCGCGGTGGTGCCCGTGGGAGAAACCCCTTCTGCCTGCGCCGCAGCAAAAGGAGCCATTTCAAAAGTGTCTCCTTTTGCTGCTGCTGCTTCTTGCTGCAGTTTCTTTGCTGCTGCTTCGAAGCAATTGGTATTCGAATTAAATGTATAAAAACATTTTAAATCCAATTCAATTTATTTATTCGGCTCAAATGCTGCTTCTTTGGTTCCTTTTGAAGCAAACAAATCACCAAGACACAGGCAGTCTTCTGCTGTGCTCAGTCGTGCTGCTGCTGCTGCTGCTGCTGCTGCTGCTACGTTTACTGCTGCTACTGCTTCAGCTACTGCTGCTGCTGCTTCGCTGCTGCTGCCACCGCCTCATCTGCTGCTGCTGCCGCTTCTTTGCTACTGCTGCTACTGCTGCTGCAGCTGCTGCTGCTGCTACTCCTGCTGCTGCTGCTGCTGCTGCTGCTGCAGCACCTGCATGTGTTTTCTGAAGATTCCGTGGATGGCCCTGCTGTCGCTCTCGACGCTGGCAATGGCCTCGTGGAGTCTTTGCTTCTCGAGTTGCAGCCCCTCGACTTCTTCGCAGAGCTGCTGCACTTCAGCCCGCAGCGTCCCTGCTTCTTGCTGCGCTGCTGCAGCGCGCGACCTGCAGCAGCAGCAGCAGCAGCAGCAGCAGCAGCAGGAGAGCAGCGGCGGAGCGTGAGCTGC
>NW_013542328.1:1055-1223 GCF_000499545.2 Eimeria tenella
GCCGCGCTGCGTCTTTGCTTCCCCTGGCGGCTTCTGCTGCTACCTCTGCTGCTACCGCTGCTGCTGCTGCTGCTTGTTTTGCTGCTTTTTGCTGCTGACGCTCGCTGCTGCGCTGCGTCTCCTTTTGCTGCAGCTGCTCCTCCCCCCACACTTTGGGAGCACCGGCGG
>NW_013542328.1:1323-1849 GCF_000499545.2 Eimeria tenella
CAGCTGCTGCTGCTGCTGCTAGGGAAAGAAAACGAGTAAGGCTAGAAGGAGACAAAAGGAAAGACAGAGACAAAGACAGCGGAAAAAGAAAAGCAGCATTTGCTGCATGGGCAGCAAATTAACAAATTTTGAAATAAGAAAGGGGAAATAAATAATAGAAAATAAATATAGAAATGAATATAAATAAATAAATAATAACTAAAATATAAATAAACAAATAAAATCCGAGAAGACATGCCAAAAAGCAAATGAGTTATAATAGTCGAAGCAAAACAGAAACGAACAGAGTCGAGACAAACAAATGCAGCCAAAAAGCAGCAGCCGCAGCGGCAACAGCAAGGCAGCAGCAGCAGCAGCAAGGCAGCAGCAGCAGCAGAAAGGAAGTAGCACCAGCCGCACGGCAGATGGAGCTCCAGGAGCAGCAGCAATTTAATGCTAAAGCACCAGCAAAGCAACAATGCGCATTGCTGTCGCTGCTTCCTGCTGCTGCTGCTGCTGCTGCTGCCGCAGCAGCAGCAGCAGCCGC
>NW_013542328.1:1949-2176 GCF_000499545.2 Eimeria tenella
GCAAGCCATCCCCGCAGCAGTCGCGCCCAAGGGCTTCGGGCTAAAGGCCAAAGGGCCAGTAGGGCCTAGGGCCTAGGGTTTAGGGTTTAGGGTTTAGGGTTTAGGGTTTAGGGTTTACTTTAGTGTGTTCGATCTGGAGGTGGCTGAGCCTGTGGTGGAGGGTTTCCTTCTCACGGGCCAAAGCCCTCGCGAGGGTTTGGCTTTCTTCAAGGGCCCTTCGGGTTTCT
>NW_013542328.1:2276-3329 GCF_000499545.2 Eimeria tenella
GCTGCTGCTCACCTCAGCATGTGCGAGTCATGTGCATATTTCTCTTCGGTGTCTCTCAGCTGCTGCCGCAGCCGCCGCGCCTCCGTTTCGGTCTCACGCCGCAGCCGGTCAGTCCTGTCAGCAGCAGCAGCAGCAGCAGCAGCAGCAGCAAGAGCAGCAGCAGCAGCAACAGTAACAACAGCAATGAATACGGCGGCAGCAGCAGCAGCAAATGCAGCAGCAGGAGGAGCAGCCGCAACAACAAAAGCAGTAGCAGAGTAGCAGCGACAAACCCAGTAGCAACAAACGCAGCAGCAGGAGCAGCAAATGCAGCAGCAGCAGCAGCAGCAAATATGACTGAGATGCCCATATCTGAGTTTGAAAACCCTAAACCCTAGGAGCAGCAGCTGAGCTGTGTATGTCTTTTTTTCTTTATCTCTTTTTCTGTTTTTTCTTTTTATTATACTTTATTTCTTTTGTCTCTTTTTGTCTCTTTTGTTTTTTGCATTTGCATCTTTATCTATTTGTCTCCTTCCATTTTTCTTTCCGTGCTTCTATTCCTTTTGCTGCTGTCCTCCTTGCAGCAGCAGCAGTAGCAGCAGTAGCAGCAGCAGCAGCAGCAGTTCGCTTGCCTTGATTTGTAGTCTTCTCTGAGTCGGGTCTCCAGCTGCTGCCTCTCAGCAGCAGCAAGAGACTTTGCTTCCAGCATGTCGTTCTCGTGCTGCCGCCTCTCCTGCTGCAGCTGCTGCTGCAGCTGCTGCTGCAGCTGCTGCTGCTCTGCCCTATCCAACGCATTTTGCTTCTGAGAAGCGCAGCAGCAGAAACAAATACAGCAGCAACTAATGCAGCAGCGGCAAACGCGCGAGCAGCAGCAGCAAGAACCTACCTATGGACAGCAGCAGCAGGTACGCAACGAAGGCAGCAGCAGCAGCAGCAGCAGCACACACAGCGCAGACTCTAGCAGCAGCAGTAGCAGTGAAAAAGAAGCAGCGGTAGCGACACAGAGAACAACAGCACAGGCACGAACTACATCGGCAGCAGCAACAGCAGCAGCAGCAGCAGCAGCAGCAGGAG
>NW_013542328.1:3381-3520 GCF_000499545.2 Eimeria tenella
TTTAACTTATTTATCTGCATGCAAAGTCAAACAAATTTCAAAAAGTATTTTTCAACATTTGCTGCCAAGTGTGAAGACACCAGAGCTCGAGCTGCAGCCCAGGAGCAAAAGCCGCAAAAATGCCATTTGTGGGGCCCCA
>NW_013542328.1:3620-3920 GCF_000499545.2 Eimeria tenella
CAGCAGCAATTGCAGCAACGAACGCAGCAGCAAGCACAGCAGCATCCGCAGAGAGAAGAGCATAGACAGCAACAGCAGCTGCTGCTGAAAAAGCACCAGCAGCAGCAGCACAACAGCAGCAGCAGCACAGCAGCAGCAGAAGGAACAGCAACAGGAAGAACAACAAATGCGGCAGCAGAAAAAGCAGCAGCAACAACAACCACAAGAACATCCGCAGCAGCGGCAGCGCACTTCAGCGCTACAAGAGCAGCAGCAGCAGCAGCAGCAGCAGCAGCAGCAGCAGCAGCAGCAGCAGCAGCA
>NW_013542328.1:4009-4145 GCF_000499545.2 Eimeria tenella
AGAAGCCCCTTGGAGGTTTCTAGCTCTTCCTCTCGAGCAGCAAGATGAGCTTCTAAAGATAACTTCGTGCTGAAGACACAGACGCACAACAGCTGCTGCTGCTGCTGCTGCTGCAGCTGCTGTTGCTTCTGGCTGT
>NW_013542329.1:0-309 GCF_000499545.2 Eimeria tenella
CCGTTTCAATGAATCCTCAGCAGCAGCAGCAGCAGCAGCGTGCTGCTGCTGCTGCTGCAGGGTCAGCAGCACCCCGGGATCCGGGGTCATACCCTAGCATGCTCAGTGCTGCTGCTGCAGCGCCGCTCAACAGCAGCAGCGGCAGCAGCGGCAGCGGGATGTCGGCGCCGCAGATCACGCTGACCCCTGCGTGTCCTCCCCCCGGATCGAGCAGCAGCAGCAGCCCGCGGAGCAGCCGGAGCAGCAGCAGCAGCAGCAGCAGCAGCAGCAGCAGTCCCAGCAGCAGCAGCAGCAGCCGGAGCAAGAAGG
>NW_013542329.1:358-875 GCF_000499545.2 Eimeria tenella
TCCACCGCGTGCTGTACATCTCCGAGGCCTTCACCAACAAACGCTTCAACCCCAGCAGCAACATGCTGCGGAAGAATTATGAAAACTTTGTGCTGCTGAAGCACAAGCAGGCTCTCGTGACTCCAGGTGACTTTTGCTGCTGCTGCTGGTGCTGCTGCTGCTGCGCTGCAGCAGCAAAGCGTCCGCAAGTATCGTGCGCCCGCGGTGCTGCTGCTGCAGCAGCGAGGAGCAACGCGCCCGCAGCAGCAGCTGGAGCGCGCGCCTGCTGCCCGAATGGACCTCTTGCTGCTGCTGCTGCTGCTGGTGCTGCTGCTGCTGCTGGTTTGGTTTTGCTGCAGGGCCAAAGAAGGCGAAGGACTTTCCGAGGGGCCTCATTGTGGCCTACCCTTCGGGCCACATAATATCTGCTGCTACTCGGCAGCACTTTGTGGGTTTGGCGCCCCCCGAGGGTTTCCGCGGCGGGGCCCCGAAGCAGCAGCAGCCGCAGCAGCAGCAGCAGCAGCAGCAGCAGCAGCAG
>NW_013542329.1:1035-1304 GCF_000499545.2 Eimeria tenella
GGCTGCGGCGGAAGCTGCGCTCCCACGAGACGGAGCCCTCCTGCGCCGCCAACGGCAGCACTCGCTTTTTGAGTCTTTTGTGTCGCGCAGATCTTTCGGGAACTTTTTTGAAAAACTTTTCTTCCGAAATCTTTTTGGAAGAGTTCCACGATTACATAAAGCTGCATCTGCAGCACTGGGCGGTGGTGTACGACCCGGAGGTGAGTCCGTTGCTGGCGCTGTGCCGTTCGCGGCTGCCCGCTGCGCCTGCTGCTGCTGCTGCTGCTGCT
>NW_013542329.1:1517-1667 GCF_000499545.2 Eimeria tenella
AGCGGCGAAGGGAGTCCGCCTCATGATCCCGCTGCAGCAGCAGCCGCGGCACTTGTGGCCCAGCGCGGCGCGCCTCGCCGCCTACTGCGAAAAGGAAGAGAAAGTTGCTGCTGCTGCTGCTGCTGCTGCTGCTGCTGCGGCTGCGGGGGC
>NW_013542329.1:1754-2086 GCF_000499545.2 Eimeria tenella
GCTCCTCGGAGCTGTCCACATTGTGGCCCACTGCAGCAGCCCAGAAACTATCCAGGGAAAAGGCAGAGTCGATTCTGCTGCTGAGACTGCCTTCACGCAAGCTGCTGCTGCTGCTGCTGCTGCGGACATTTGGCTGCTGCTGCGCCACTTCGTCGGCACCCCAGCAGAACGCTACGCCAGGCCTCAGTAGCAGCAACTCCATTTATTTATTCATTTATTTATTTACTTATTTATTTATTTATTTATTTATTTTCGGGATTTGTCTGGTGGTCGGTTTGCTTTTTTGGCTTTGCAGCTGCTGCGCCGTGCTGCTGCAGCAGCTGCTGCAGCAG
>NW_013542330.1:0-236 GCF_000499545.2 Eimeria tenella
TGTCCAGACACTCCAAGCCCTAAACCGTAGCCTCTAAACCGTAAACCGTAAACCCTAAACCCTAAACCCTAACCCTAAACCCTAGAAACTGAATCCATCTATTCGAGCTGCGCCGCGAGACCGGCGCAGCCTAGCTCTCATCGTCTGCAAGACAACTGCGCAGGCTGAGCTGCCAGGGCTTAGGATTTAGGGTTTAGGGTTTAGGGTTTACTGAAAGAGGACAGGGGGCGGCACTT
>NW_013542330.1:336-518 GCF_000499545.2 Eimeria tenella
ACGTGGTATCTGTGCCCTCTTCGAATCCGCCGACGTTGTTAAAGGCCCTCACTCATTTAGGGTTTAGGGTTTAGGGTTTAGGGTTTGAGAAACCGTACCTAGTTGCGTCAGTGCAGTCACCGCGACGCACACCAAGGAGGGAGGGGGCCCCTCAGCAGCAGCAGCAGCAGAAGCAGCAACAG
>NW_013542330.1:618-1296 GCF_000499545.2 Eimeria tenella
TCAGCCACAGCAAAGATGCCCAGTAAAACACTTGCAGCCCCCGGCCCCCAGCAACTGCGCGTCCAGCCAGCTGCAGGCCACAAACCCTAAACCCTAAACCCTAAACCCTAAACCCTAAACCCTAAACCCTAAACCCTAAACCTTAACCCTAAACCCTAAACCTCAAAGCGTATTAGCAATGGCTTCTCTCACACTCTCGGGAGCGCCGCGAAAGGTAAAGCGACAAACACCTAGAGCACAGGGGTTAGGGTTTAGGGTTTAGGGTTTAGGGTTTACGCGTCTGATGACTGCTTGGGCCTGCTGCTCCACATCTTCGTCGCAAGGAGACAAAAGAAACAGCAGCCGCAAAGCCTCAACAGCGGCAGCATCAAGTTGCTGCTGCTCGATTTCTGCTGCAGCAATTGATGCTTGCCGGCCCAGGATCAAGGTGCTGCTGCTGCTGCTGCTGCTGCTGCTGGGGGCTGCGCCGAGGGCAGCTGCATCCGCTGCAGCGGGGATGCCTGGCTGCTGCTGCTGCTGCTGCTGCTGCTGCAGAAGCTCCACCTGCTGCAGCAGACGAAGACAGTAAGTGCAGACAGAACGCGTAAATACGTTTGGAAGCTGCAACAGCTGCTGCTGCTGCTGCTGCTGCTGCTGCTGCTCTCGCTCCTGCTGCTGCGCAGCCAGCTGCAGCAGCCG
>NW_013542331.1:0-584 GCF_000499545.2 Eimeria tenella
CAGGAGCGCAGCAGGAGCGCAGCAGGACGGAAGCAGGAGCGCAGCAGGAGCGCAGCAGCAGCAGCAGCGCAGCAGCAGCAGGCGGACCTGGCGCATGACGGCGCAGGCGAGACGCTCCGTGAGGGCGCCGGCGGCGAGGAGGCGGTCGAAGAGCTCGCCGCCGCCGCAAAACTCCATCACCAGGTAAAAGGCGGAGGCGTCCTCGAAGGTTTCGAAGAGGCGCACGATGTTGGGGTGGTCGAGGGCCTTCATGATTTCGATTTCTTGGCGGAAGCGCTCCGCGTCTTCGATGTAGCACTTGGGGATTTTCTTCGCCGCGCGGCGCGCCTTCGTCTGCTTGTCGACCACCAGCTTGACTTCGCCCCACGTGCCCCGCCCTGCCGGCCCACCGGTATGCAGCAGCAGCAGCAGCAGCAGCAGCAGCAGCAGCAGGGTGCAGCGGCACATCTCGAGCGCCGCGGCGTCTCAAGCAGCCATCAGCAGCAGGATTTATGCAGCAGCGCGTCTCGACCAGCACGAGATATATGCAGCAGCAGCAGATCTAATGCAGCAGCAGCAGATCTAATGCAGCAGCAGCAGATCTA
>NW_013542331.1:684-1073 GCF_000499545.2 Eimeria tenella
CCACTGGTGGCGAATGGCCTGTTCGGCGCTGATGCGGGTTCTGGGGTGTCTGTCCAGCAGGCGGGAGATGAGGTCCTTGGCCTGTAGCGACACCCGAGCCCAATCCGCCTCCGGAAAGGTGTAGTGGCCAGTCCTCACTTTATTCATAATTCCCCGATCCGAAGGAGCATTAAAAGGCGGATAGCCGCACAACAAAATGTACATCATCACCCCCGCAGACCACACGTCGCACTCCGGCCCGTAGCGACCCTCCAGCACCTGCGGTGTACGTACACCCGGCAGCAGCAGCGGGTGACCCGGCAAGCCGCGCGCGCAGCACGCACGCAGCAGCAGCAGCAGCGCAGCAGCAGCAGCAGCGCAGCGCAGCGCAGCAGCAGCGCAGCAGCAGC
>NW_013542331.1:1099-1262 GCF_000499545.2 Eimeria tenella
ATATGCAGCAGCAGGAGCACAGACCAATCGTCTTGTCCATGAGGTAGTAGTCGGAAATCGGTCCAGTGTTTGCGAGGATGAAGGCGGAGCGTTTGAGGGCGGGGCGGAGGCCGCCGCCGCCGGCCTCGTCCGCCGCTGCAGTCGAAGCAGCAGCAGCAGCAGC
>NW_013542331.1:1334-1471 GCF_000499545.2 Eimeria tenella
AGGGGTCTTGGGAGTTGGAAAGCGCCTTGAAGTCCTCCGAGGAGTTCGAGCGAACGCCAAACTCCCCCCCCTCGCTCCGCGGTGTACGTACACCCTGTGGTGTACGTACACCCTGCGGTGTCCCCGCGTCGCCCTCG
>NW_013542331.1:1547-1913 GCF_000499545.2 Eimeria tenella
GCGAGAGAGCCCCAGACGTTCTGGATGTGGGAGACCGAGTCCGCGGGGAGACTGGCGCTGCGGTTGCTGCTGAGGGCCTCCCACTCCACCCCGCCCCCCGCGCGCAGAATCAAAAACTTGTACTCGAGACTGAGGGGCCCCCGGGGGGGCCCCGCGAAGGCCAGGGGCCCCGTGCGCCAGGTGGGGAAGGAGGCCGCGTCAGTGGTCAGGACCACTGCCTTGTGGGGTGACCAGTGGCCCAGGCGTTCGTGGCTGCCCACCAGCGCCAGCAGGTCCCCGGGGCGCGTGGCCGCGCAGCGGCACTCCCACAGCGCCTCCAGCATCGCGCCGCCGCCGCTGCTGCTGCTGCTGCTGCTGCTGCTGCGG
>NW_013542332.1:0-682 GCF_000499545.2 Eimeria tenella
GCTCCTGCTGCGGCGGGTGCTGCTGCTGCTGCGGTGCTGCTGCTGGGTTGCGGCTGCGGGATACCGGGGTGGCTTCGCTTTTGCTGCTGCTGCTGCTGTTCCTAAGGCTATTGTGACTGGCAAACACTGCTGCTGCTGCTCGTAAGGCTATTCTGGGGACTGGCAAACACTGCTGCTGCAATTGCTGCTGCAGTTGCTGCTGCAGTTGCTGCTGCTGCTGCAGTTGCTGCTGCTGCATTTTTGGTTGCTTTTATCTACTGCTGCAGCTTCGTTCTATCGGTGGAAGGAGTCCTCGCTGACGCCGGACGCGCCCTTCAGCGGCAACAGCCGCAGCAGCAGCAACAGCAGCAGCAGCAGCAAAAGCAAAGATTCAGCAGCAGCACCAGAGCCTCTGGTGTACGTAGACCTCATGCGGAATCCCCCAGGCTACACGGAGTACCAAGGGGGTCCGATTTGGGGTGCGCTGCAGCAGCAGCTGTACCGTTTGCAGCAGCAGGAGCTGCAGCAGCAGCAGCAGCAGCAGCAGCAGCAGCAGCAGCAGGAAGACGTGGAGACCTGCGGGAACGCAGCAAAGCTGTCCATGGTGCTTTCGGGGATGCAGTCGAACATATCTGTGCTGGCCGGGGAGTATTTCTACAGCAAAATGTCGCAGCACTACCAGCAGCAGCAGCAGCAGCAGCAG
>NW_013542332.1:782-1049 GCF_000499545.2 Eimeria tenella
AGCCCAAAAGTGGAGCTTCGGCTCATTAGTTGACCATTTGTTTCTAATTTCAATTTATTTACTTCTATTTGCATTTGCATTTAGAGCTTTTTGAAATATATTTATTTATTTATTTATTTCATTTATCCATTTATTTTCTTTTGTTGCATTTAACAATAAAGATCCACTTGAGCAAAAAATTCATTTCGAGACAAAAGGAACAGAAAGAGACAAAGACACGGGGCTGCCCCCAATAAAACAGCAGCAGCAGCTGCTGCTGCTCCTGCA
>NW_013542332.1:1149-1404 GCF_000499545.2 Eimeria tenella
GGTGCTGCTGTGGGGCTGCTGCTGCTGCTTTTTTGCTGCGGTCGTGCTGCTGCTGCTGCTCGTGGGCTAGTTGGATGATCTGCTGCTGCTGCTGCTGCTGCTGCTGTTGCTGACGTTTGCTGCTGTGGCGGTGATGCAGCTTCTGCTGCTGACCCCTCACAGGCAGCATCAGCTGCTGCTGCTTCGAAAGCTCGCAGCATTTATCTCGGTCCCTTCGGCACACAACATTGCTGCTGCTGCTGCTGCTGCTGCTGC
>NW_013542333.1:0-202 GCF_000499545.2 Eimeria tenella
GACCCCACAGGCAGCGCCCCCAGCAAACCCCGCAGCGCCTCCAAACCCTCTCCTGCTGCTGCAGCAGCTAAGCTGCTGCTGTCTCCAGTTAAGTTCACTAAAGTGTTTTCCCGCTGCAGCAGTTTGCTGCGCAAACTCTCCAACTCTGCTGCCAAAGACGGCCAGTCCGTCTCCGCCTGCAGCAGCAGCAGCAGCAGCAGCA
>NW_013542333.1:242-1237 GCF_000499545.2 Eimeria tenella
AGCAAGCAGCAGCAGCAGGGAGGCAGCAACAAGGAAACCCTGAACCCCAAACCCTAAACCCTAAACCCTACCGCCTACCTCCTAAACCCTAAACCCTAAACCCTAGAGGACCCGTTTGAGGAATTTGCGAGGTGCGTCTCTGAAGGCGGTCCGTCCAAACTCCCAAACCCTCTCCCCAAACCCTAAACCCCAAACCCTAAACCCTACCCCCTACCCCCCAAACCCTAAACCCTAAACCCTAAACCCTAAACCCTAAACCCTAGCGGACCTGTTTGAGGAGCTTGCGAGCTGCGTCTCTGAAGGCGAGTCCGGAGCGGAGTTCCGCAGAAACTCCCGTTGCAGTGAGAGCAGCAAAAATGCGTTTTGCTGCTGCTCTGTGTCCTGCTGCTTGAATTGCTGCTTCTGCTGCTGCTATCATTTCCCGCAGCACAACTTTGGCCCGGTCAGCAGCAGCAGCAGAAGACACGTTGCTTTCCCGCAGCACTTTGTGAAACAAACAAAACATCTCCGGAACGCGCTCCTTCATCGCCTGCACAAACCCTAAACCCTAAACCCTAAACCCTAAACCCTAAACCCTGAACCCTCGACACCGCCCGATTCCCAGCTCCCGCCCACCGCAGACCAAACCCCAAACCCCAAACCCTGAACCCTAAACCCTAAACCCTAAACCCTAGCCTCTGCCTTCCCACGCTCACACCCACCCCCAAACCCGAAACCCTAGCCCCCCCTTCCCCCCGCACCCCCCAAAACCCCAAGCCCCAAACCCCAAACCCCAAACCCCAACCCCTAAACCCTAAACCCTAAACCCTAAACCCTAACGCGCACTTTTCCGGAGAGGACGAGGAAGCCGATGCTGTCGAGAGGGTCTGGAACAGTGTTGGGGGTTTTGCTGACAGATCTGAAGTCGAGAGAAACCCTAAACCCTCCTGTTGCTTCTCCGATTTGGTGCTGCAGCTGCTGAGGGTTTAGCTGCCCCGCGCCGGTCTCCAGCAGCA
>NW_013542334.1:0-569 GCF_000499545.2 Eimeria tenella
ATCTGTGGGGTCGGGATCGGGCGATCCCGGCCGGCGCTCCAGCGCGGGCAGTGTCTGTACACCCGAAATCGTGCGCAGCGCCACCGCCTCCTCGTGCGAGCGAATGACTGCAGAGCCACAGTCACAAGTGTTTGGATTTAATTCATTTATTCTGTTAAATTAATCATTTATTTTATTTATTTATTTATTCATTTATTTATTTATTTATTTATTTGTTTGTTTGTTTGTTTGTTTGTTTGTTTGTTTGTTTGTTTGGAGGGCTGGTTCGTTCCAAGGGCGCCGCAGGTCCAGTGGCGAAGAGAACAGAGGAAAAGAAACAAAAGATTAAAAGAAATGAAAAGATTAAAAGATAAAGATTAATTAAAAGATTAAAACAATTAAAAAGATTAAATGATTAAAAAGATTCAAAGATTTAAAAGATTGAAAAACATTAAGAGAAAAAAGAAACAAAAAGAGGCAAAGGGAAGCAGCAAAAGTAAACAGGGAGAGAGAAGTAAAAGGCAAAGGCACATGCAGCAGCAGCAGCAGCAGCAGCCGTAGCAGCACTTGCTGCCCCCGCTGCTGCTGCC
>NW_013542334.1:594-1212 GCF_000499545.2 Eimeria tenella
GCTGCTGCTGCTGCTGCTGCTGGTGCTTTCCCGGGGCGGCCTGTGGGCGCCGCTGGGGGCGTGGGAGGGCCGTCGGGCGCGCAGGCGCGGGCTTGAGGGTTTAGGGTTTAGGGTTTAGGGTTTAGGGTTTAGGGTTTAGGGTTTCTGACCTTCGCACTTGTAGCTGGAGCTGACTTGGGGCGGCCCGTCTTTGACGTACTGGCGGTAGTTGGCGAAGAAGTCTTGGATTCTGTAATAAATGAAAAGCGGCGGCAGCAGCTGCTGCTGCACTTTGAAGGGAATTGCTTCTCCTTCGGGTTTGCTGCTGCTGTACTGCAGCACGACTTCCGTGGCCTGCCAGGCGCACAGCAGCAGCGCGAGCCCCAGCCCCAGCAGCAGCAAACCCCACACCCCACAGATTGCTGCAGTGGTCTGCAGTCTGTACACCTGAAACGGCAGCAAACTCCGTCCCAGCTGCTGCTGCACAAAGTCCCCCACGAACTGCTGCAGGTCTTCTCGGTGCTGCTGCTTCACTGGGATCGATCGATCCCCGCCCCCCTCCGCCTCCGCCCCGTGCTGCTGCTGCTGCTGCAGCAGCTGCTGCTGCTCCCCGCCGCAGCGCGCCCCCGCTTCGCCCTC
>NW_013542334.1:1257-1426 GCF_000499545.2 Eimeria tenella
GCTGCTCCTGCTGCTGCTCCTGCTGCTCCTGCTGCTGCCGCTGCTGCGCATCGGTCCTGGCCACACACAGCAGCGTCCAGAGTCCAGCAAGACGCCGCGCTGCGCACGCAAGATGACGCGGGCGTGCTGCTGCTGCTGCTGCTGCTGCGGCAGCTGCTGCTGCGGCGGC
>NW_013542334.1:1526-1743 GCF_000499545.2 Eimeria tenella
TGAACTTAATCCTGAAAATTTGAAACAGATGGATATAATTTCGTAAAGAAGATTTGAAATAAAACAAATTGAAAACATAAAAACAGAATTAAAGTAAAATGTTCTTTTGTCGAAGTTGAGAGATCGAGGATAATTGCCAGAGGTGGAGCCGCTGAGTGCCTAGCTAGCCGTGCAGCTAGCTAGCTAGCTACGTAGCTAGCTAGCTAGCCAGCTATCC
>NW_013542334.1:1798-3573 GCF_000499545.2 Eimeria tenella
TGCTGCAGGCGCTCCTGCTGCTGCCGCTAGCGCTGCTGCTGCTGCTGCTGCTGCGTCTGCCGCCGCAGCCCTTTCAGGCGGCGCACCTGCAGCAGAATAAGCCAAATTGCCCCCCTCAAATTGGGAAGCACTAAGTGCAGCAGGTTCTGCTACGCTGCTGGTGCTGCTGCGTCTGCTGCTGTCGCTGCTGCTGCTGCTGCTGCTGCAGTCGATGTTGCTTCGCCTGGCCAGGATCTCCGCAGCTGTCTTCCACAGCTGCACGTTCCGCATATGTACGGGAGAATGCCATGGTCTGCTGCTGCTGCTGCTGCTGCCAGTGCTGCTGCTGCTGCTTTGCGCAGCGGGCGCCTCTGCTGCTGCTGCAGCTGCTTTCGACGCTGCTGCTGCTGCAAACGCCATGCTTGCTGAGGACAGAAGTGCTGCTGCCCCGATGACATTTCTGGCCTACAGCTGCTGCAGCAGCAGCACGTGTTGCTGCTGCTGCTGCTCCCACCGTCGCTGCTCCCGCGACTCCCGGCGCTGTTGCTGCTGCTGCTCCCTGCTGCTGCTGCTGCCGCTGCACGTAGCTGGGATCTGCAGCAAAGCAGCTAACTCTTATGAGACACTGCTGCAGCACTGCAGCAAAACTCAAAAACCCCAGCAGCAACTGGGAAACCCCCAGGCGCACCGCTGCAGGGAGGCCCCTATGGTGCCGGCGCTAGGCCCAGGGCCCCGAGAACAAAACCCTAAACCCTAAACCCTAAACCCTCGTCTAAAAACAAAAAACATTAAGACACAGCTGCTGCGGGCTGCATGCGCCAGTTCAGAGGAGCCGACAGAGCCTCCCGGCTTCCCCTGGAGGCCCTAGGCAAGCCCTAAACCCTAAACCCTTAACCCTAAACCCTAAACCCTACACCCTAAACCCTGCACTTTAAAGACTAAAGTTGAAACTCTAAATTGCTGCTTTTGACATATTTTAGTGAACCAGGTCGCATGCGGCGTAACCCTGAACGCGGAACCCTAAACGCTAGACCCTAGACCCTAAACCCCAAACCCTAAACCCTAAACCCTAAACCCTCGCACGACCCCCAGGAGGCCACACACAGCACTTTAAGTTTAAAGTTGCTGCAGCTGCCCCAAGCTGGGGCTCCCAGCAAAGACAGCCTCAAGCCTCGAGCCTGCTGCTGCGGCCAAGACTGCCCAGCTAGCTAGCTAGCTAGCTAGCTAGCCAGCGAGCCAGCCAGCTACCTAGCTAGCTAGCTAGCTAGACAGCAGCTCGAGGCAGAGCTCCAGCTAGCTATCTGGTTGGTGTGTGGCCTTCAAGGCTTTCGAATTGCTGCAGCAGCGCAGCAGCGTAGCTGCTGCAGCAGCGCAGCAGCACAGCAGCTGCAGCAGCGCAGCAGCCCAGCAGCTGCAGCAGCGCAGCAGCTGCAGCAATTCGAAAGCCTTTTATGCTGCTGCGGCAATGGCTGCAGGGCTCAAAGGCGCCTAGAGCCGCTGCCCAAACCCTAAACCCTAAACCCTAAACCCTAAGTGACTTCAACGCCTTTAATGGCATTATTTGAGTCTACTTTTAAAATTAAATCTGCAAAGATTTAATTTAAAAAGTGGCGTTAAAACTTCTTCAAAGTTTTCAAATCAAATAAAACTTTGTTTTGCTGCTTCAGTCAAAAGGCCCGCAGCCAATCTCGAATTTGTTTTTAAAACTTCTTTAAATTTGCTTCCTTTTAGCTGCTGCTGCTGCTGCTGCTGGAAAGGCTTTTGCTGCAGCAAGTTTGCTGCAGAAGCAGCAAACT
>NW_013542335.1:0-284 GCF_000499545.2 Eimeria tenella
TAGATAAATAAATAAATAATAAATAATAAATAAACAATAAATAATAATTCCAAATAAAAAATCTTTTCAATTGAAGGCGTTTCTTTGTCCTTAGTTGCACAAGCGCAGCACTTCAGCAGCAGCAGCAGCAGCAGCAAAGTTCTTTGCAAACAACTACTTTGCTGCTGCGCAGCAAGTGAGCAGCACAAGGAGTTTCCCACTTCCAAAAAGCTGCTCAGCAACAACAGCAGCAGCAGCAGCAGCAGCAGCGGCTGCTGATGCTGCTGCTGCGTGGCTTGCAGCAG
>NW_013542335.1:426-598 GCF_000499545.2 Eimeria tenella
CGAGCAGCAAACAACTGAATGTCTCTGTAGAGCCCTCGGGTGTCTCTACACTCGACTTGCTGCTGCTGATTCAAAAATAAAACAAAACTAAAATCCGTCTTCTTCGTCGAAATAGTCTTCGTCCCAGCAGCGGCTGCTGCTGCTGCTGCTGCTGCTGCTGCTGCGGCTGCTG
>NW_013542335.1:708-1049 GCF_000499545.2 Eimeria tenella
GCAGCAGCAGCAGCAGCAACAGCAGCAGGAACAGCAGCAGCAGGAAATCTAATTAGAAGCAAAAACCAGGAGACCGAAGCAAGAAAGGCACCCGGGCAAAAAGCCAAAAACACAAATACTCCCACCAAACCCTAAACCCTAAATTAGGGTTTAGGGTTTAGGGTTTGGGGTGTACGTACCCGAGTCGACGTCGTCAATGTCTCCAAACTCCTCCAAAAACGAACGCATGCATTCACTTTTGCTTTTTACCATTCCCGTCTCTCCATCCACTTCATCTATTTCCACCAAAGCCACGGCGCTGCTGTCTTGCTGCAGCAGCTGCAGCAGCCGCTGCTGCTGCG
>NW_013542335.1:1117-1268 GCF_000499545.2 Eimeria tenella
CCCAGGGGCCCCCAGCCCATCCCTCGGGGTTATTCTCCGAGTCGAATTCCATTTCGTACAATTCGTATTCATATTCGTCTTCTGCTGCTGCTGCTGCTGCTGCTGCTGCTGCAGGCGAAGCAGCAGCAGCAGCAGCAGCAGGGGCGGCCAC
>NW_013542335.1:1422-1625 GCF_000499545.2 Eimeria tenella
GCTGCAAGTTGACTCTGTACCTGCGGAGGCTGCGGACTGCTTCCTCAACTGCTGCTGCATAATTCCACTTTTCTTTTTCGACTTTTCTGCTGCTGCTTTCAACTCCAAAAACTTCGGGCCTCAGGGGCAAATTAAATGAACTCCAAAAGCTCCCCCGTCCCTCCGCTGCTGCTGCTGCTGCTGCTGCTGCTGCTGCTGCTGCT
>NW_013542335.1:1654-2242 GCF_000499545.2 Eimeria tenella
CTGTCGTGCGCGTTATCGTTGGCTGCCGCCCCTCTCGCTGCACCTCCGCCTCCTGGGGGGCCCCCAACCCCGAAGTACCCTCGGGGGGACCCCCTGGGGGCCCCACAAGAGGCCCCTGGGGCCCCTGCGACCCCACGGGGGCCCCCGGGGCCCCCGGGGGCCCCACAGTACCTTCTGGGGCCCCCAGGGGCCCCACAGGGCTCGCTGGGGCCCCCAGGGGCCCCACAGTACCCTCTGGGGCCCCCGGGGCCCCCACAGTATCCCCGGGGAGCCCGGGAGGCCCCCCGGGGGCCCCTGGGGGCCCCCCCGGGGCCCCCGGGCCCCCCCCGGGGTAAAAGGGTACTGGGGGAGGAGCTGAGTTGACGTGTTTGAAGAGAAGGGCCCTTTCTAGAAGGGAGTTCGTTTGTGCTGCTGCTGCTGCTGCTGCTGGGATTTCGGATTTGGACTTTGCTGCTGCTTTTGAAGTGATTTCTCTTTTCTTAAAAGGCCTCAAAAGACACAAAAAGGGCGGCGGCGGCTCGTCGCGGTGGCGCTTCAGACGCACGTACAGTGGCAGCTGCTGCTGCTGCAGCAGCAGCAGCTCCTGCT
>NW_013542335.1:2342-3121 GCF_000499545.2 Eimeria tenella
AGGTTGGGGGCCCCCTGGGGGCCCCAAAGGGTGCTGCGGGGGGCCCCGGGGGCGAAGAGCTGGAGAAGAAGAGGTTCGAAGGGGTTGGAGGGCGGCGGAGCCGCGGGAGGCACGACAGCTGGAGCTAGCGGGCCTCCAGCTGGCTGGCTAGCTAGCTAGCTGGCTGGCTAGCTGGCTAGCTAGCTGGCTAGCTAGCTAGCTGGGTAGGGAGGCAGGGGCTCTGCAGCAGAATAGCGGGGAGTCCTCAGCTAGCCACCTACTGGGCCGGGGCAGCAGAAGTTGCCCTTTCTCTTTGCTAAACTCCAACTACTTCTAATTGCAGAAGTTCGCCTTCAGAGCGACACTGCTGCTGCTGCTGCTAGTTGTAGTAGTTGCAGAGAGCTGCTGCAGTGGGAGAGCAGCAGAACTTGCTGCTGTGCTCGGCAGGTGCAGCAAAGGCCTTGCGCAGTGTACAGACACCAGGTGGTTATTGTGGAGCGGAGAGTAGTTTTATCTATTCATAAGTCAAAAGTTCTGAAGTTTGCAAATTAGTTTTATTTATTTCGAAGTCAAAGGCTTTCAAGTCGGCAGCAATTGGCGGAGTTCCCGATAGCGGCGGAAAGACGAGCGAGTTGCTGCTTCTCCGGAGCGACAAAAAGATGAACTTTGGAGGAATTAAGAAAAAGAAAAACAAACTTCGACAACTCTGCATGCGAAGTCGCGAAGAAAGAAAGAACTGGCGGGCGGAGTTGGGCGCGGGTCGCTGGCCGCGGGTCCGAGGTGTACGTACACCTCGGACC
>NW_013542336.1:0-200 GCF_000499545.2 Eimeria tenella
GCCGGTTCCCCCCCCCTCCTGCTGCTGCTGCTGCGGAGCAGCAGCAGCAGCAGCAGCAGCAGGGGCCCCCCCCTCGATCTTCTCCAAGTTGTGCAGCACCACTTCGAAGCTCAGACCCTCAGCGCAGGACAGGTCCACAGCTTCTCCCAGCCGCAGCCGTTCATTCAGCAGCAAGTGCTGCCGCAGCAGCAGCGGGGGGG
>NW_013542336.1:333-603 GCF_000499545.2 Eimeria tenella
CCAGCGGCGCCGTGGGCGTGGGGCCCCCGCTCGCTGCTGCAGCAGCAGCAGCAGCAGCAGCAGCACACTCCGCACGGACTTCGGCGTAGAAAGGAGTCAAACAGAAGTAGTCCATTGCAGCAGCAACAGAGTCCAGTGGTCTTCGACAAAGAAAACTCCAGTCTATGAACTCCCGCAGGCTGTCGCGCCGCAGCGCAGTTTCCTGGTAGGGAGGCCACTCGCTGCACCCCATTGCTGCTGCTGCTGCTGCTGCTGCTGCTGGCGGGGGTG
>NW_013542336.1:703-830 GCF_000499545.2 Eimeria tenella
AATCTTTGCTGCTGCAGCACGGGGGTGAGGGGGCTTTGTTGCTCACAAAAACCAGAGCTCGCCCGTTTCTGCATGCTGTTCCCGCCGCTGCTGCTGCTGTTGCTGCTACTGCTGCTGCTGGAGTTAC
>NW_013542336.1:930-1513 GCF_000499545.2 Eimeria tenella
GCTGCTGTTGTACGGTCAAGCTGCGGCTTTTGCTGCTGCTGTTGTCGCTGCTGCTGCTGCTGCTCGTTGAGGTGTTGTCGCTGCTGCTGCAGGCTGCAGGTTTTGCAGCAGCGGCAGCAGCAGGCTTGGCCCCCTAGACTTCAGCAACTACAGACACTCTGCTGCACTCAGGGGGCCCCGTGCTGGCTGTGCCTGTAATGGCCGCAGCAGCAAAGGGTTTAGGGTTTAGGGTTTAGGGTTTAGGGTTTTTAATCTGGGTTTATTTCAGTGGAATTCTGCAAACACCTGCCGCAGAGCAGCCCGAGGGTCTCTTGAGGGGCCCCGGAGGCCTAGGCGGGGCCCCCGATCTTGGCTGCTCAGCAGCAGCAGCAGCAGCAGCTGCTGCTGCTGCTGCTGTTTCAAAATACCCACGAAATCAGCAAATTAAGCTTTCTTTGGCGGCTCCGGGAAATGCCTACTTTGGCCTACACTGCTGCAGTAGGGCCCTTCTCTAGACTCGAGTGGTCCATAAGCTCGAACCCAGCAGCAGCAGCAGCAACAGCAGCAGCAGCAGCAGCAACGCAGCAAGGGAAAGGGCCCAAGC
>NW_013542337.1:0-289 GCF_000499545.2 Eimeria tenella
AAGCAGCAGCAGCAGCAGCTGCTGCTGCTGCTGCTGCTGGACACCCAATGGACGGAGGCCTGTGGCAGCGCGTGGGGCCTGGCGGCCTCCGACAAAGCGCGGTAGACGTTCCGCCCGAGTTTGCTGCAGCAGCAGCTGCTGCTGCTGCTGTTGCAGCCGACGAAGAGCAACAGACAGCCGCATGCCAAGACCTAGCAGTATCCCCCCAAGCCCACGAGGAGGACACTGCACTTAGCAGCAGCAGCAGCAGTAGCAGCAGCAGCAGCAGCAACAGCGGCAGCAGCAGCAG
>NW_013542337.1:361-958 GCF_000499545.2 Eimeria tenella
ACAAGGACAAGCTAAGCCCCGAAAGCAACTGCAGCAGCAATTGCAGCAGCAACTGCAGCAGCAACTGCAGCAGCGGCAGCGACGTGTCGTTGGGGCCAGAAGTGTGCGCCTCCACTCTCACAACTGACACAGAGGCCCTGAGCCAGTGCAGCAGCGAGGCCTTTCCCGCGAAGCGCGAGCTGCTGCAGCAAGCAGCAGCAGCAGCAGCGCCTCCTGCAGCAGCAGAGCTGTCGCCCAGCGCGGCCGACGCAGCAGCAGCCGCTGAGCAGCAGGAACAGCTGCTGCTCATGCTGCAGCAGCAGCAACCCATTTGCGAGCCCCCCGCGTCGATAGACGAGCAGCAGCTGCTGCTGTCGCTGCAAGCCCACCAGCAGCAGCTGCAGCAGCAATACCTTTCCCAGTCGCAGCGAGCTGCAGCAGCAGCAAGACCCCCACAAACCCCTCCAGAGGGGGCCCCCCTGAGGCCCCTCACTCCCCAGGGCAGGAGGCCCTACGCACGTCCCGCCTGCTACGGCGCAGCAGCACCCTGGATAGCATCAGTGCAGCAGCAGCAGCAGCAGCAGCAGCAGCAGCAGAAGGCGGCGGTGCCTGCCGGCA
>NW_013542337.1:1065-1297 GCF_000499545.2 Eimeria tenella
ACGCAGCAGCAGCAGCAGCAGCAGCAGCAGCAGGAACAGCGTCCGAAGTGCTGCTGACTGGGGGGCCCCGGAGGGGCCTTTCTGCTGCTTACGGCTTATCGAAGTGAGCGCGGGAGGCGGCGCTGAGGTGTACGTACACCCCAAACACAGGGGCCCCCCAACTGTGGGGCCCCACACAAAACACCCCACAGCCGGGGGGCCCCCAAATGCTAGGGTGGCCCCCCGCTGCATG
>NW_013542338.1:0-560 GCF_000499545.2 Eimeria tenella
CCCCGCCCCCCGCCGCCGCCGCTGCTGCTGCTGCTGCTGCTGCTGCTGCGGGCTCGCCCAGCGCCTCCTCCGCCCCCTCCTGCAGCAGCTTCTTGAACCCAAGGGCCTGCTGCCTTGCTGCTTCTCGCCCCCCGTATTTGCTGCAGCTGAAGCTTTTGCTGTGGCTGCGGCCCTGGGATCGCCAAAAAGCGATCCAGCGGTTGTGAGTGGCATCGAAGGAGACATTGGGGCAGTCTGCGGGTGCCAGGGGGCCCCCGAGGGGGCCCCCCAGGGGGCCCCCCAGCAGCCCCACCGGGGGGCCACCCGAGGCCCCCGGTTCCATGCAGGGCCCCTGCGCCTCCGCGGGGGGCAGCGGAGGGTCCAGGGGGCCCCACAAAGTGCTGCTGCAGCTCAGGGGCCCCAGAGGCAGCTGCTGCTGCGGGGGCCCCAGCTCGGCTTTCCGCAGCAGCAAAGGGGACTCTGTGAGGGCTGGGAGGGGGGCTGGGGGGCACTTCTTCGTCCCGCTGCTGCTCTGCTGCTGCTGCTGCTGCAGCGGCGAGGCGGGCCAGCGCGCCCGCGGC
>NW_013542338.1:626-996 GCF_000499545.2 Eimeria tenella
AAGGGCCTTCAGCACTGCTGAAGCTGCCCCAAGGGGCCCCCCCTTCTCCCCCCCCACTCCGAACTGCGCGGGGCGGGAGGCCCCCAGGGGGGCCCCCAGAGGGGCCCCCAGGGGGGCCCCCCCTTTTGCTGCAGGGGGCAGCGGGTAGCCGCAGACGGAGTCCAGGGGGGCCCCCTGGGGGCCCCTCACGTCGAAACCCTCGAGACCCAGGGGGGGCCCCTCAGCTTCGGGGGCCCCCTCTAGGGAGCGGATTGTGGGGCTGCACAAAAGGGAGGGTACAGGAGTTGTTGTGACGGAAGCTGCTGCTGCTGCTGCTGCTGCTGCAGTGTCTGTTGCTGCTGCTGTTGCGCCGCGGCACTCGTCGCCGAAG
>NW_013542338.1:1096-1226 GCF_000499545.2 Eimeria tenella
AAATGAGAAAATAAACCGAGAGAAGGACTCATTTAAATGAAGAAGGAGCACAGAATGGACATTGGCATCCGCTCCATGGCCTCCACATTGCCTGGAGTGTATGTACACTCTACGCGTGTCTGGCAAACGA
>NW_013542338.1:1326-1970 GCF_000499545.2 Eimeria tenella
TGAGTCTGCAGCAGCAGCAGCAAAGGCGCTTTTCCGGGGCAGCACTTCTTTGGGGTTTGCTGCTTCGTACAGCAGCTGCAGCGCAGCAACAGCATCCTCAATGGCCTGCTGGGGGGCCCCCTTGAGCAGCGCGAGGGGCCTCTCTTCGGGCAGCAGCAGGGCCCCCTCTGCTGCTGCTGCCAGCAGCAGCGCGGGGGCTGCATGCACTGCATGCAGCAGCAACTTTCCCAGAATAACGTGGGAGTAAATGAACAGCTGCTGGGGCCCCTGGGCCCCCAAAATCATACCCTGGTGGTAAGTGTAGAGGGGGGGGCCCCCCGGGCCCTGGGGGGGGGCCCCCCTGCTGCTGAGGGCACAAAGGGCCTCCAGCAGCCTGCAGCAAATTAGCTGCTGCGCAGCAAAACCCTCGGGAGGGTACCGGAAGAGGCCCCCGCGAACTGCTGCTTCTGGCGACGCCAGGGGGCTCCCGCACGTGCTGCTGCTGCTGCTGCTGCTGC
The DNA here is from genome assembly GCF_000499545.2 of Eimeria tenella. Classification (NCBI taxonomy): domain Eukaryota; phylum Apicomplexa; class Conoidasida; order Eucoccidiorida; family Eimeriidae; genus Eimeria; species Eimeria tenella. Next base: position 1,824 of record NW_013542338.1, read on the forward strand.
TGCACTTGCTGCTGCTGCTGCTCCCGAGGGGCGCGCAGCTCTCCAGCGGCTCGCGCACCGGCAACGGCCCCCGGCAACCTTTGCTGCTGTTGCTGTTGCTGCTGCTGCTGCTGCTGCTGGCCTCCGCTGCAGACGCGCCAGGGGCGC
>NW_013542338.1:2070-2230 GCF_000499545.2 Eimeria tenella
TTGGCCCCAATAACAACAACTCCACCCTTTTCCCCTCAGCCCTCAACAAACCCCCCGGCCTTTGCGCCCACAGACTCCCCCGGGCCAAGAAATGGGGCCCCCGGGGGCCCCCCGCTGCAGGGGGGTTTGCTGGGGCTGTTTGCTGCGGCCGGGGGGGGGG
>NW_013542338.1:2330-2587 GCF_000499545.2 Eimeria tenella
GGCGCCGCCGCCGCCGCTGCTGCTGCTGCTGCTGCTGCTGCTGGCTTGACGCAGACCACGTCCAGGGCCCGCAGCAGCGCCTTGCACTTCGTGGGGGTTAGGGGGCCCCCCCCACAAACTGCTGGGAGGGCCCCTTGGAAAGCAGCAATATAGGGGCCCAGGTCTGCAAGTCTTTGTGCCCTTTTGATGCGTTCTATGTGTGCTGCTACGGAAGCAGCAGCAGCAGCAGCAGCAGCGGGCTCCCCGCCGCTGCTGCT
>NW_013542338.1:2659-2912 GCF_000499545.2 Eimeria tenella
CCGCCTGCGTCGCCGCGAGGGCCCCGCCCTCTGGGGGGCCCTCCGGGGCTGCTGCTGCTGCCGCTGCAGCGGGGACGCGGGGGGGCGAGGCTGCTGCTGCTGCTGCTGCTGCTGCTTCTGCTGCGAGCGGGGTAGTTGCTGCTGTCGAGGCCCCCGCCAAAGCTGTCGGAGAATTCAAAGCAGCAAGGGCCAAAGCTGTGTCCTTCTCAAGGGCCCCCTGCATGCGGGGGGCCCCCGGAGGCCCCCCCCCCCT
>NW_013542339.1:0-247 GCF_000499545.2 Eimeria tenella
GCTGCCGCTACTGCTGTCGCTGCTGCTGCTGCTGCTGCTGCTGCTGCTGCCATAGCTGCTGCTGGTGCTGCTACTACTGCTGCTGCTGCTGCTGCTATAACTGCTGCTGGTGCTGCTGCTATAGCTTCTGCTGGTGGTGGTGCTGCTGCCATAGCTGCTGCAGATGCTACTACTGCTGCTTTACCTACTGCTTCCGCTGTCGCTACTGCTGCTGCTGCTGCTATAGCCGCTGCGGCTGCTATAGCTG
>NW_013542339.1:326-684 GCF_000499545.2 Eimeria tenella
GCAGACGCTGCTACTGCTGCTGCTGCTGCTGTTGCTGGTGTTGCTACTGCTGCTGCTGCTGCTGCTGGTGCTACTGCTGCTGCTGCTGCTAGTGCTGTTGCTGCTGCTTCTGCTGGCGCTGCTACTGCTGCTGCTGCTGCCGTTGCCGCTGCTGCTGCAGAAAGAATAGTGAACTCAGTGAGGTCAGCTGTACGTACACCTCATCCCCAGTACCTGAAGCTTTTGGAGTTCCCCTTTCGCCCCTCCCACTGCTGCTGCAGCTCTTGCTGCTGCTGCTGCTGCTGTCGCTGCTGCTGCTGTCGCCGTTGCTGTTGTCGCTGCTGCTACCGTTGCCGGTGCAGCAGCTGCTGGCGCAGCC
>NW_013542339.1:737-1096 GCF_000499545.2 Eimeria tenella
CTTGGCGGCAGCAGGGAGTCCCGGAGCTGCGGGGCCCCTGCTGCTGCTGCTGCAGCTGCTGCTGCTTCTGCCGCGCATGCTCTTGTGGACGTGGGCGTCGCCCAGCAGCAACCTGCCACTTGTGATTTGCTGCTTCAAATAATTGAAAGCTTCTTCAACTTCGTCTGTGAAGAAAACCTTTTCCACTTCGGCAGAGTCCACGAGCCCGCAAGACACCAAGTACTCGAAGTTTATCACCCGCTGCGCACAAACCCCAAACCCCAAACCCCAAACCCCAAACCCTAAAGGCGCGCGCCCCACCGCCAGCCCACCCGCCCGCGCCTGGCGCCAAGCCCCGAAGCCCAGCCCTTGCCCCTAAA
>NW_013542339.1:1196-1414 GCF_000499545.2 Eimeria tenella
GAACTCGCACGGTCACGGCTCCAGCCGGGAAGGTGGAAATGAAGCAGCAAGGAGAAAGAAGTAGAAGCTAGGGTTTAGGGTTTAGGGTTTAGGGTTTGGGGCCTGTGGCTCTGAGGGTCTCAGCATCGCAAAGGGGCCTCCTGAATCGAAATTCCTGCTGCTGCTCTTGCTGCTGCTGCTGCTGCTGCTGCCTGCTTACCACATTAAAAGATTATGAG
>NW_013542339.1:1514-1753 GCF_000499545.2 Eimeria tenella
GGCGCATTTTCTTGAGGGCTTCGGACCAAACCCTAAACCCTAAACCCTAAACCCTAATATTGAAGGCAAACAAGGTACCCAAACAAGTCAACCCCCTGAAATAAACTCTAAACCCTAAACCCTAGAGTCCAGGCCTTAAGGAGATAATGTTAGAAAATGATTCGCGCGAGCGAAATTGGGCCTCCAAACCCTAAACCCTAAACCCTAAACCCTAAGGCGTCGGCAGCACCCGGAGCTGC
>NW_013542339.1:1783-2150 GCF_000499545.2 Eimeria tenella
GATGGGAATGTCGCGCTTCAGCTTCTTGCACTGCTTCAGCGTGAGGATCTCCATGAGCTCGTCCAGCGTGCCCACGCCCCCCGGCGCCGCGATCACCGCCAAAGCCGCGTACGTCAGCCAAAACTTGCGCGTGAAGAAGTAGTGGAACTTGAAGGCCAGCGGCGCGTCCACGAACCTGTTCAGCCCCTCTTCGAACGGCAGCGTCATTCCGAACCCGACGCTCACAGCGCCGGCCACGTCCTGGGCCCCGCGGTTCGCGGCTTCCATGAGCCCGGGGCCGCCGCCGGTGCAGATTGCCGCGGGGCACCACTGGGGGCCCCGGGGGCGCGGGGGGGGCCCCCGGGGGGGCCCCCCGGGGGCCCCCGGG
>NW_013542339.1:2250-2544 GCF_000499545.2 Eimeria tenella
GGCCCCCGTGGAGGGACACGAGGGGCCCTGGAGCTGCGTCTTCTGCTGCTGCTTCTAGGGTTTAGGGTTTGAAGTTTAAAGCAAACAAATAATTACTAAAGTAAGGTTTAGGGTTTTAAAATTAGGGTTTACCGTATCCTTTGCTGCTGCAGTCCCGCCATCTACTAACCCGAAACCCTAGAAACGCTGAACCCTAACCCCTACAAACCCTAAACCATACAAACCCTAAACCCTACAAACCCTAAACCCTAAAGGCCAGGCCTTCTCCCGCCAGCCAACCCTCCTCCGGCACTG
>NW_013542339.1:2580-3064 GCF_000499545.2 Eimeria tenella
GACACGTGGCCTGCTCCGCGGGCGACCCCGACGCGGAACCCGCCGGCCCCACGGGGGAACTGCAGGGGGCCCCGTGCCCTCCGGGGGGCCCCGGGGGCCCCACGTCTAGCGGCTCCCCGAGAGCAGGGTACACTGGGATCTCCCGCATCACGTCCCCTATGGCCTGCAGCGCAACAAACAAGTGCTCCTCCTGCTGCTGCTCCTGCCGCGGCGGGAGAGGCGGCTGCTGCTGCCGCGGCAGGTGCAGCAGCATTCGCCAAAGAGGCTCCCGTCCGCACCCCTCTGACGCATGCAGCCACGCGCTCCTGCTGCTGCTCTCCTGCTGCTGCTGCTGCTGCTGCTGTTTACCTGTCTCGCCTCGTCAGTTTGGACCCACTCCATCAGCTTCTTTGCGAGCTGCCGCGTCTTCTCGTACCACTCGCAGCACCACTCGAGTCGCTTCAGCTTCTGGAGAGTTGCTGCCGCTGCTGCTGCTGCTGGTTCG
>NW_013542340.1:0-855 GCF_000499545.2 Eimeria tenella
TGCTACTGCTGCTGCTGCTGCTGCTATATTAGCAGCAGCAGCAGCAACAGCAGCACAAGAGCAGGAGTGATTACTGCAGCGGCATCTTTCTGGGGTTGGCGCACGCAAGAGGACTGCAGAGGCGGCCCTCGTGTTTGCTGCTGCTGCTGCTGCTGCTGCTGCTGTCGCCTGTTGCTGCTGCTGCTGCTAATGCTGCTTCTGCTGCTGCTGCTGCTGCTGCTGCTGCTTAGGAAGGAAATAAGAGAGCATATATCTCAGGCCTACACAGAAATGTGCGCCCTCAAGCAGGGGGCCCCCCACGCGCAGCTGGGGGCCCTTGCGCTGCCCCTTGACTTCAATGATTTCTTATCTCAGTTGACCCTGGGGGGCCCCCCAACCCCAAGGGGGGCCCCCTACAGGGGCCCCCCATCCCCGCGGGGCAGTGCCCGGGGGTCCCTTGAAAGTGCGCAGCAGCAGCAGCAGCAGCAGCAGCAACGCTTGGTTACGGCAGAAGCAGCAGGGGCCCCCACTGCAGCAGCAGCAGCCATCCTGGGGGCCCCCCGCAGCTTGACCCCCCGGGGCCCCCGACACGGGACGGACTGGGGGGCCCCCGAGGGCCCCCGGGGGCCCCCTCGGAGCGCCAGCGTGGGGGCCCCCATCCCCAGGGAGCGAGCCGCCTCGGGGGCCCCCATAGGGGCCCCCCAGGAAGACAATTTGCTGCTGCACAGCTGCCGTTCTACAGATTCTGCTGAAGAGGCACCTTCTGAGCTACTGCGCCAAGGGGGGCCCCCCTCTTACCTCACTCAGGGGGGTCTAGGGGCCCCCGGGGGCCCCCTAGGGGGCCCCACCGGGGGCCCTCCAGGGGGGCGCTGGTGT
>NW_013542340.1:955-1121 GCF_000499545.2 Eimeria tenella
CGATAAGCTGGAACCACTTCGCGCTGCTGCTGACGGCGTGTCTGTTCGCGCTGCAGCAAATGGGACTGTACTACTTCATTTCGCGGTACTCGCTGTCCTTGCTGTCGCTTGCTGCAGTGGACCTGGTGCTGCTGCTGCTGCTGCTGCAGAGCAGCAGCAGCGAGTA
>NW_013542340.1:1221-1479 GCF_000499545.2 Eimeria tenella
TTGTTGACTCGTCCGCAGCTTTCCCTGCAGGGGCCCCCCAGAGGCCCCCAACAGGGGCCCCCGAAGGGTACCCAGGGGGGGCCCCCAAAGTGTACCCAGCAGGGGCCCCCTGGGGTCCTCCAGCAGGGGCCCCCGAGGGATGCTCAGCAGGGGGCCCCTGTGGGCCCCAAGCAGGGGCCCCTTGGGGGTCCGTAGGCGGGGACTTCTGGGGCCCCCGAACAGGGGCCCCTTGGGGGCCCCTAGCTAGGGACGCAGCAG
>NW_013542341.1:0-218 GCF_000499545.2 Eimeria tenella
CTGCTTCTCCTCCTGCCGCTCTTCGCAGCAGCAGCAGCAGCAGCAAAGAGACAAAACAGACACAAATAAAGGCAGAAAGAAAGTTCTGCGCTTGCTGCTGCAGGTCAAATGTGTCCCCCACCCCACTACCCCGCGCGACGAGCACGCGGCAGCAACCCCTTGCTGCTGCTGCAGCAGCAGCAGCAGCAGCGCCAGCAGCAGCAGCAGCAGCAAAAGGG
>NW_013542341.1:318-595 GCF_000499545.2 Eimeria tenella
TATGGCAGCTCAGCCCGCATGGCTCGCCCACTCGTAATGACCATTTGCTGCCGCCCCCCATAAACTCAACTTCAGAGCCTCTGTGTCTTCCCAGAGACATTTTATCACTGCAGCAACAGCAGCAGCAGCGGCAGCGGCAGCAGCAGCGGCAGCAGCAGAGGAGCAAGAAGTTTGAGAGAAACCCCCTTCCAAAGGGCTTCGGAAGGACCTGGCTTGCTGCTGCTCCCGTTGCTGCTGACAGCAGCAGCAGGCAGCAGCGCAACGGCAGCCAGGAAGC
>NW_013542341.1:661-848 GCF_000499545.2 Eimeria tenella
TTGCTGCTGCTGCTAGGGGACCCACAGGCTTTGAGGGGCCCCCAGGGTTCAGGGGGGCCCCCCTGGGGCCCCTGTGGCCGCGCCTGTGGGGCCCCTTGGCCCCGCAGCCTGCTGCAGCAGCGGCAGCAGCACCTGCTGCTGCTGCTGCTGCTGCACCCGGCAGCCCCCCCCCCCCCGCCAGCCCCGA
>NW_013542341.1:877-3129 GCF_000499545.2 Eimeria tenella
GGAAGCCGCGGCGGCCGCGGGAGGGGCCTTCCCCGCCGGCCCCACAGCAGCAGCAGCAGCAGCAGCAGCAGCAGCAGCAGGACTGGGGAACCCCCTCGAGTGCCCCACTTCTTACACAGAACTCATCGGATTCATTAGGGGCCTCGCGGGGCCCCCAAAGCAGCGCATGCAAGAAGAAGGCTGAAGCAGCTTTTGCTGCTGGCCAATAATTAATTAATTAATTATTTATTTATTTATTTAGTTATTTATTTATTTATTTATTTGTTTATTTGTTTACATCTAATTTGTTTAATCACTAGCTGGGGGGGCACTAACACGCAAGGGGCCACACAGTGAAGCTCAGGGTTTGCCCACAAGGCACAGCTAGCTGCAGCTAGCTACAGCAAGCCACAGCTAGCTACAGCCAACTGCAGCTAGCTACGGCTAGCTACAGCTGGCTACAGCTAGCTACGGCCAGCTACAGCTAGCTGCAGCTAGCTACAGCGGGCTGCAGCTAGCTGTAGCTAGCTGTAGCTAGCTGCATCTAGCTATAGCTAGCCACAGCTAGCTACAGCTAGTCTCAGCCAGCTACAGATGGCAAGTGCTGGCCACAGCTAGCCACAGCTAGCTACAATTAGCCATAACTAGCCACAGCTAGCCACAGCTATCCACAGCTAGCCACAGCTAGCTAGTGCTAGCAACAGCGAGCTAGTGCTAGCCACAGCTAGCCACAGCTAGCTACAGCTAGCTACAGCTAGCTACTGTTAGCTGCAGTTAGCTACCGCCGGCTAAATCTAGTTACCGCTGGCTACAGCTAGCTACACTGAACTGTAGACTGCTGCTAGCTAGCTCCATCCGAGCCCAGCTAGCCACAACGAGCTGCTGCTGCTGAGGAGAAGCTGCTGCAAGTTTGTCTTTTTAATTCCCTCCAAGGAAGTCAAATATAGACTGATGAGAAAGGCAGCAGAATAAACAATGCGCTGAGCGCTTGCTGCAGCAGCAGCAGCAGCAACAGCTGCTCGCCACGCTGCAGCTACCGGTGGGCGGATTTAACCGGGGAAAACACTTAAATAAATGTTTCTATTTTTATTTTGAAATTTTTGCTATTAAAATTAAGAAAAAGGAATAAAAAGCTGCAAGGTAATTCAAGAACTGCAGCAGTTGCTTCATTGAATGCGGGAACTCCTCTGATTTCCCGGTGTAGCAGCAGAGGCGACAGTTCTGCGAAATATCTGAAAAATAAGTTAAATAAATAAAAATAATAAACATTAAATATATTTGTTGATTAATAATTGTTATTTTCATTAGAACTTCAAAGGGCTTCGTGGAGGCAAGACAAACAGTCCCGGGCGCTGTCGGCTGCAGCAGCAGCAGCAGCAGCAGCAGCGGCTGTTGCTGCTGCTGCGACTTAGAATCGATCCTCTTTTTGTTTGTCTTATATTTTTCTGCATTTTCCGATGGATTAAAAGGCATAATAATTATTTTTCTTCATTTTTGTTTCCCCGGCTGTGCTGCTGCTGCTGCTGCAGCCCCCGGTCGCCCAGGTCACCCTGGGGCCCCCCGGACGCCTCTGTGCGCCGAAGGGCCCCCGGGGGCCCCCTAGAGTACCCTGTGGGGCCCCAGTGAGCCCACAAAACATATAGCAGCCTGTGGGGCCCGGGGGCCCCCCAAACCCCTCTTTTGCCGCAGCCAGTGGGCCCCGGGGGCCCCCCAACATCGACTATGGCTCCCAAGTACACCCGCGACCCGCTGCAGCGGAAGCAGGGGATGGAGCTGCTGCAGCAGCTGCTGAGGGAGCACGAGGCCCTCCTCCTCAAGCCCTACCCAGCAGCAGCAGCAACAGCAGCAACATCAGCAGCAGCAGCAGCAGCAGCAGCAGGCCCACGGGCTTATCCCCTGCTCGGGCTCCACCCTTTAGCAGCACCTGCCCAAAGAGCTGCTAAAGGCAAATACTTTCCCCAAAGGCCCCTAACCAGCCAGGGGCCCCCATTGGGGGCCCCCCTGTTGGGGGCCCCCCAGGGGGCCCCCTTGGGCCTTCCCTTGGGGGCCCCTGGGGGGCCCCCGGGGGCCCCCGTCCCCAGTCTTGCTGCAGCAGACAGCAGCAGCAACACAGCGCTGCTGGAGCTTTTCCCAGATGAGTTATTTCAGGGGCCCCCGGGGCGGCAGCAGGGGACCCCCAGGTCTAGGCTGGGGGTTGGGTCCGGGCGCGGGGGGCCCCCCAAGGCAGTAGCAGCAGCAGCAGCGCCTGCTGCTGCTGCTGCTGCTGCTGAGCC
>NW_013542341.1:3159-3499 GCF_000499545.2 Eimeria tenella
AGCAGCAGCAGCAGCAGCAGCAAAAACCCCACTGTGGCTTCCTCCAAACCTAAGAAGAGAAAAGAATCCGGGGGCCCCTCTTTTGAGAAGCAGCACCAGTAGCTCGCGGCTGGTGTTCAGTGACGGGCGTCCCAGCAGCAGCAGCAGCAGCAGCAACGCGAATAACAGCAGCAGTACTTTGGGCCGCAGCAGGTATGTTATAGAGCGCCCCGGAAGCTCCTTGGTTTCCTCTTCACAGCAGTATGGCAGCAGCAGCAGCAGCATCAGCAGCAAGCCGGGGACCAGGTCAGTTGCTGCGGTAGCTGCTGCTGCAGCTGCCGCAGCAGCAGCTGTTGCTGCT
>NW_013542341.1:3551-3875 GCF_000499545.2 Eimeria tenella
CGAGAGCAGCAGAAGCCGAGGACCGGCTGCCTGATGAGCTGGCAGCAGTGGAAGAGCTGCTGCAGAAAGTGAGAAGAGAAACAGCAGCATTAGAGCCTCTTGCTGCTGGAGGTTTGCCATACGGGGCCCCCTCAGCAGAAGCAGCAGCAGCAGCAGCAGCAGCAGCAGCAGGAAACGGTGTTGCAGTCAAGAGCAGTCCCTACGGGGCTGTGGGTGGGCTCAGGCGCTACTTCAAACGCAGCAACACCAGCATCAGCAACTGCAGCAGCAGCAGCAGCAGCAGCAGCAGCACGTGGCAGGAGCCCCTGCCGCGGGCAGCAGGGA
>NW_013542341.1:5396-5964 GCF_000499545.2 Eimeria tenella
GCACGACGTCCGGCTGCAGCTTTCTTGTCTCCACCAGGAGATCCTTTCGATGTGGCAGCACCACCGCACGCAGCAGCAGCAGCAGCAGCAGCAGCAGGTGCAGCAGCAGCAGCAGCTGCTGCTGCTGCAGCAGCGCCGCCTCGCGCGCGGACTGCAGCAAAGGGGGCCCCCAGGTACCCGTGCTGCTGAAAGAAAGGCCTCGGGGGGCCCCCCTTTCTTGAGTTTGCAATCTGCTGCTTCTGCATGCAGCAGAGAGAGTTGGGTGTGGGGCCCCCCGGAGCTGCTGCGGCCGCATGCAGAAGCAGCAGCAGCTGCTGCTGGGGGCTTCCTCGCGAAACTGGCTGAAGAGGAGCAGCAGCGAAACAAAGTCCAGCAGCAGCAGCAGCAGCAGCAGGGCGGGGGCCCCGGTGTTTTCCTGCTGCCGCACGGGCAAGGCCACATGGCGAAGAGGGCCAGAAGGAAAAGGGCTGAGGCAGCAAAAGACTACCTGCAGCAGCAGCAGCAACAGCAGCAGCAGCAGCAGCAACAACAGCAGCAGCAGTGGCTGGGGGGGCCCAAGAAGAGGGTA
>NW_013542341.1:6005-7751 GCF_000499545.2 Eimeria tenella
AACAGCTGCACCTGCAGCAGCAACAGCAGCTGTTGCTGCAAGCACAGCGATTGCAGCAACAGGAACAGGTGCAGCAGCAGCAGCAGCAGCAACAGCAGCAGCAGCGGAGTCTTTTGGACCCAGCGGTTCTGTCCCCCAGAGCAGCGCCTGCTGCAGGGAGCGTGGGCCTGCATGCAGCAGCGCAGCAGCTGCAGCAGCTGCAGCAGCAGCTGCAGCGGGTCCGCAGCAGACAGTGCATGCAAGAAAACAACTCAGGCCGTGAGGGGACCCCCTCCCCTCACTATTCGCTAGAGGGGGCCCCCCAGGAGGCCCCCCAGGGGGGCCCCCAGGGGGCCCCCCAAGGGGGCCCCCCAGAAGGGCTTCACGCAGACGCCGGGGGGGCCCCCCAGGGGGCCCCCCAAGATATTACTTTGAGGGGCCCCCTGGGGGCCCCCCAGCAGGAGAAAACCCCCTGTGGTACCCCCTCAGTGGGTAAGTGCCTGCTGCTGCTGCCTGCGTCCCTGATTTAATTAATTATTAATTAATTAAACTAATTAATTAATTGATTAATTAATTAATTTAAATAAATAAATTAATTAATTGATTAATTAATTAATTTAAATAAATTAATCAGCTAATTAACTAATTAATTAATTAATTAATTAATTGTTAATTTAAATGCCGTTTAAATTATCAAATAGTCACCTATTTGGGCCCCCCAGAGTCCTGTAGACTTTCACCGAGGGGCCCCTAGGGCCCCCTGGGGGCACTTAGGGGCCCTCTAGAGGCTCTCTAGGGGCCCCCTGGGGGCCCCCTGGGGGCCCCCAGACTCGTAGGGGCCCCCTGTTGGGCTGAGGACCTCTTTGCTTACTGTGTGGGGCCCGTTGTGTCCGTATGCTGCTTGTTTGCTGCTGCTGCTGCAGCTGCTGATGCTGCTACTACCGCAGCAACGGATACAAATAGCAGAAGCAGGGCAGAGGACCGGAATCCTAAGGGGCCCCCAGGGGCCCCCCTGGGGGGCCCCCAGGGGGCCCCCCAGGGGCCACCCCTAGTGGGGTCCCCTAGGCTTTGTAGAGAAAGCTACAGCAGCAGAGACTTGTCGCTTGCGGATGCTCTGCAGCTAATAGACTCTCTTGTCTCTCTGACGCAGCAGCAGCAGCAGCAGCGGCAGCAGTACCAGCAGCAGCAGCCGCAGCAGCAGCATCTGCTGCAGCAGCAAACACAAGAGCAAGCGGGACTGCTGCTCCTGCAGCAGCAGCAGCCGCAGGAGCTTGACCAGCGACGAGTTGAAGACACGCAGCAACCACCGCAGCAGCAGCAGCAACTGCTGCTGCTGCAGCCACAACAGCAGCAGCAACAGCAGCAAAGCGATGGCTTTTTGCAGTCCAGGAGCCTGCCTCCCGAAACTGAAGCACCGCGACAAGTAAACCTGGGTGAGGGTTTAGGGCTTAGGGGTTAGAGTCTAGGGTTAAGGTCTTAGGGTTTAGGGTTTAGGGTTTAGGGTTTAGGGTTTAGGGTCTAGGGTCTAGCTACACAGCCGCAGGCCTAAACCCCCACAACTCTAAGCAGCAGCAATTGAGTTTAGGGAAGCAGCGTGGCTCTTTGTTGTTGCTGTTGCTGCTGCTGCTGCTGCTGCTGCTGCTGCTGCTGCAGCTGTCGAAGCCCTCACGGGGCACCGTGCTGCGCGCCCAGCCGCTGAGGGGCCCCCCACGGGGCAGCTTGCAGCTGCAGCAACGGGTGCAGCAGCAGCAGCAGCAGCAGCAGCAG
>NW_013542342.1:0-628 GCF_000499545.2 Eimeria tenella
GCCTTGTGCTGCTGCTGCTGCTGCTGCTGTAGGTGTTGCTGCTGCTGCTGCTGTGGGTCTTGCTGCTGCTGCTGTAGGTGCGGGTGCTGGGGTGATGTAATGCTGCTGTAGGTGCTGATGCTGCTGCTGCTGTTCTGCTGCTGTAGATGCTGCTGCTGTTGTTCTGCTGCTGGAGGTGCTGCTGCAACTGCTGCTGTCCTGCTGCTGCTGCTAGTAGGGATGAGGGGTTCTCGTCGCAGCTGCTGCTGCAGCTTCGGCACTCTGCTGCTGCCATGGATGGTGAATCGTCTGCTGCTGCTGCTGCTGCTCAGGGACCCTGAGCAGCAACATGATGCTGCAGCTGCTGCTGCCGGCTGCCGAAGCGCAGCAGCAGCAGCGCTGCATTCCTTTAATAGACGCAGATGAATTATCTTTAAGGTGAAGACAAAAAGAATAAATAAATAAATTTTTCTTTTTTTGAAGCAGATTAGCAGCAAGTAATAATTGATTGCCAGTGTGGGGCCTCTTGCTGCTGCTGCTGCTGCTGCTGCTGCAGGATGTTTGGGTGTTTGCCTTCGGGCTGCACTTTGGTGATAAGCGACGCGGCGGGGGGGGCCAGTGGCGCTGCTGCTGCTGCTGCTGCTGCGTG
>NW_013542342.1:681-1385 GCF_000499545.2 Eimeria tenella
AGCAGCAGCAGATGGAGACTCCGACATTTCTAAAAGATACATAATGGCTGATGAGGTGTATGAACAGCGCAATGACACAATACGCAAATTCCTCAAAAATCTGCAGAGCACCAGACCCGAGCTTTTTCAGCAGCAGCAGCAGCAGCAGCAGCAGCAGCAGGAGAGCGAGGAGGATATCAGGGCGAAATTCCCCATAGGCGCGAGGTGCATGGTGAGCAGTCTTGGTGTTGCTGCTGCTGCTGCTGCTGCTACTGCTTTCTGCGGCTGTCCAGTTTTTTCTGCTGCTGCTGCTGCTTTTTTCTGCTGTTGTTGCTGTTTTTTCCGCCGTTGCTGCTGCTGCTGTTTCGGCTTACCCTTCTGCTGCTGTCAAGGCTTCTCTATGGCTGCTGCTGCGGTGTAGTTCGCTGCTGCTCCTGCTGCTCCTGCTGCTGCTGCTGCTGCTGCTTTCAGCTGCCTGGGGACCGCCGCGGGCAAATAGCTTTTGTGGGCGTTCGCCCTTCGCAGCAGGAGGGCCAAATATGGATAGGTAAATAAAATAAATGCTTTTAATTTATTCTTTCTTTTTATTTTCTTATTCATTTGTTTGCTGCTGCTTCGCCTGTAGTTCCTTTTTCCCGCTGCAGCGGGTTGACTGGCGAAATACCTGTCGTTTGAGCTATTCAAGGGTTTGGGGTTTAGGGTTTTAGGGTTTGGGGTTTAGGGTT
>NW_013542343.1:0-233 GCF_000499545.2 Eimeria tenella
TGCTGGTGCTGCTGCTGCTGCTGCTGCTGCTGCTGCTGCTGCTGGGGATGGGGGTCTTTGTGTGGGGCAGGGCGCTGCTGCGTCGTCGGAGGCGCTTCTCGTGCTGCTGCTCTTCGTCTTGCAGCTGCTGCTCTGCTGCCTCCGTGTCTTTGTTGCTGCTGTTGGTACTGCTGCTGTTGGTACTGCTGCTGCTGCTGCTGCTGCTGCTGCTGCTGCTGCTGCTGCTGCTGCTG
>NW_013542343.1:272-1427 GCF_000499545.2 Eimeria tenella
AGCACTGTATCAACACTGCTGCTGCGTATGCTTGCTAATGCCCCCCTCAGAATTTGCTCTTCACAATACAGGACCTAGGCTCTAGAGTTGAGGGTTTAGGGCTTTGGGTTTAGGGTTTATGGTTTAGGGTTTAGGGTTTGTGCAGATCGAGGTGGAGGTGCAGCACAGCAACTGGAAGCAGCGCCTGGAGGACGCTGGGGAAATGATTTTTGCTTATATTGCGTAAGTGTTTATTTAATCCATTTTATTTTATTTCACTTATTTTTGTTTTATTTAATTCTTTCTAGTATTTAATTCTTTTATATTTTGGTTCTTTTATTTCTTTTTGTTTCCTTTTACTTCGTTTGTTTCTTTCTTTTTTGTTTTTTTTATATCTCTTCTTTTTTCTTTTCTGCTGAGGGTTGTTTTGTGTCTCCATTTGGAGAGGTGGCTGCTGTTGCTGCTGCTGCTGCTGCTGCTGCTGCTGTTCCTGCTGTTGCTGTTGTTATTGCTGCTTTTCCTGGTGCTGCTGTTGATGTTGCCGCTGCTGCTGCTGCTTCACGTCTTTCTCTTGCCTGATTGTAGCTTCTGCTCGGATGTGCCCGGGCATGCTCTTAACCAAACCCTAAACCCTAAACCCTAAACCCTCGCCTCTGGACTTCAATCCTCGCCCACTTTTGCTGCTTCTAAATTGAATGGATTTTTGCCCTTACTGGCTTCTTGCTCTAGCTGCTACAGGGTGGGGCCTCGGGCTTGAAGTCAAGGATTTAGGGTTTAGGGTTTAGGGTTTAGGGTTTAGGGTTTGGCGCAGGGGTTTGACGGAAACGCCCCCGGGGGACTGGTTTGTGGCGGAGCAGCAAAGACTTGCTGCTTTCAAACATATTTTCTTTTTGCCCCACGACATCCTGCAGGCCACAATAGATCTCGCCACAGGTTTGCTGCTGCTGCTGCTGCTGCTGCTGCTGTTATTGTCGTTGGCGTGGCTTTTGCTGCTGCTGCCGCTGTCGTTGGCGTGGCTCTTGCTGCGGTTGTTGCTGCTACTGCTGCTGGTGTCGTTGGTGTTGCTTTTGCTGCTGCTGCCCGCGCTGCTACTGCTGCTGCTGTTGTTGTTGCTCATGTTGCTGTTGCGCGTGCTGCTGCAGCTGCTGCGGCGGCCTGTGCTGCTGCTGCTGCTGC
>NW_013542343.1:1527-1716 GCF_000499545.2 Eimeria tenella
TGGCGTTGCCGTTGCTTTTGCTGTGCTGCTATTACTGCTGCCATTGTGGTCGCTGTAGTTCTTGCTGCTGCTGCTGCTGCCATCGCTATTGCTGCTGCTGCTTTGGAGAGCGGCTGACATGTAGTCTTCTTTGCGGTCCATTGGAGCAGCAGCAGCAGGAGTGGCAGCAGCAGCAGCAGCAGCAGCAAG
>NW_013542343.1:1816-2071 GCF_000499545.2 Eimeria tenella
GTGTGGATTGTTTCAGAGACACTGCCGTCGCGCGTGGTGGATATGAGGGGCCTCTCTGTGCTGTTTCCTATTGCTGCTGCTGTTGCTGATTCTGCTGCTGGTGTGGGGCCCCTCTTTGGAAGCAAAGAGAAGCAGCAGCAGCTTCCTCCTGCTGCACTGTACGTACACCCCACCTTCTCGAGGACAGCCTTCAATGCCGTTCGGGTGTACATACAGGTCAGCGAACAAATACAGCAGCAGCAGAAGCCGGAGGAG
>NW_013542343.1:2171-2437 GCF_000499545.2 Eimeria tenella
CAGCAGCAGCAAGCTGCTGCAGCGTGTGTGTGTCTCAGACGCCGCGTACAGTTCGGAGCTGGGCATTGCTGACGAGGCCACGCTGAAAGCAGCAGCAGCAACATCTGTCTCTTTGCTGCAGCAGCTGTCTCCTTTGCTGCTGCACTTGGTGCTGCAGTCTCCTGCGCTGGACCACTTTTGCACTTTGCTGCAGCCGCAGACGCTGGCGCGCTGCGGGCCGGCGCAGCCGCTGCAGCGGGAGCAGCAGCCGCTGCAGCAGCCGCCGC
>NW_013542343.1:2503-2827 GCF_000499545.2 Eimeria tenella
GCCGCGGTGGGAAGCAGCATTTGTTGCGCGCGGCAAGGAGCTGCTGCTGCTGCTGGGGAAGTGGGGCTTGTCGCTGCTGCGGCCCAACGCCTTCGCGGGCTGGGCGCGCAGCAGCAGCAGCAAGCAGCAGCTGCAGGTTCGCTGGCAGGAGACACAGGCAGCAGCAGGACTTTTGCTGCTGCAGCAATTTGCTTCTGGAAACACAACCCCACTTCCTTCTCCAAGTTCCCGTTCCCTCACGGAGACTCCCTTCTCTTCTTTGGAGACTCTGGCGATTCCGGGGGGCGCTGCTGCCGCTGCTGCTGCTGCTGCTGCTGCTGGGCG
>NW_013542343.1:2892-3219 GCF_000499545.2 Eimeria tenella
CAGCAGCAGCAGCGGGGAGCCCACGGGCCAGCGTCCGGGGGCCCCCGAGGGGCCCCCCAGGTACACAGAAATAGAATTTAATCCAAAACATCCTTGTTATAAGAAGTGCAGCGTTTGGAGAAGAGCAGCAGCAAATCCGCAAGACCCTCGTGCTGCAGTGTCTCTACACCTCAGCTGCTGGGTCGGCCAGGCCCTCGTCTCCCGCGAAGAAGCAGCAGCAGAAGTTTTCCTCTTCCTCGTCAAGCAGCAAATGCAAGGCGTCCGTCTGCTGCTGCTGCTGCTGCTGCGGGTGCTGCTGTTGCTGCTGTTTACCGTTTGCTGCTGACG
>NW_013542344.1:0-1420 GCF_000499545.2 Eimeria tenella
AGAGTTGTCTGCAGCTTTCTCCTTCGCGCTTGCAGCCCTGCAGCAGCAGCAGCAGCAGCAGTAACAGCAAAACTACGCACAGCTGCAAATGCTTCGCCCATATTCACTGGCGAACAAAACCGTGAATGCATCCCTACCCTGCTGTTGCTGCTGCTTTAGCTGCTGTTCCTGCTGCTTTTGCCGCTGCTTCTGCTGCTGCCGCTGCTGCTGCTGCTGCTGCTGCTCACTTGACGAGAGCCTTCAGAAGCTGGTAAATGCTGCCGGTGTAGTCCAGCAGCAAAGAGGCGCCGCTGCCCGCAGCATCTGCACCTGTTATATATTTCTGCAGAGGTGTGCAGCCTCCGCTTTCGTGCTGCTGCTGCATCAGCTGCTGCTGCAGCGAGGCGCAGCCAAACGCAAACGGGTCAAACGGCCTGAGCAAAACATTAACGCGCCTGCTGCTGCTGCTGCTGCTGCTGCTACAGAACAACTGCAGCGGCGACAACGCAGCTGTAGCCAGGCGAAGCAGCAGCGGTAGCAGATCTAGCAGCCGGTGCCGCGGCGTCAGCAGCAGCAGCAGCAGCAGCAGCAGCAGCAGCAACAGCACGTGCTGCGTACGAGACATCCAGATAAGACGAAATGAGCTGCGACAAGCCGATGCAGCACAAGTCCAGCAGGCTGGCAGGCACAGGGGGAGGCAGCTTTGCTGCTGTCTTCCCCACAGCCCTCAGCACCGCCTGCAGCAGCAACAACAGCAGCAGCAGAAATTGTCTTTCCAAGCACAGCGTGTCTTTCCTACCCCTCACGCTTCGAGAAGCTGAAGTTGCCAGCTCTTTAATCTGCCGCAGGCGCAGCCGCAAAACAAGAGCAGCAGCAGCAGCAGCAGCAGCAGCAGCAGCAGCAGCAGCAGCTCACGTGTCCCTGGTGAATGATAGCGGGGATGGGCCAGCGCTGAAGCTCGAGGACAGCAGCAACGAGCGGCTGCAGCAGCGCAGCGTTGTAGTAAACCCCCAGCCGCAATTCGTTTGCGCTGCTGCTGCTGCTGCTGCTGCTGCTGCCAGGGAGGCTCGTGTTGCTCTCCTGGCGGGCAATTCGCGGGGCCTCCTCATCATCTGCTGGAGATGCAGAAACAGCAGCACTTGCATTTAGTTTGCTGATGCATGCATTGGTCGGTGTCTTGGCCCCGTTGCTGCTGCTGCTGTTGGCAGCAGCAGCAGCAACCACGGAGTTGGTCTTGTGGTGCAGCAGCGAGCCGATCTGCTGCAGCAGCACTTCGCCGACGTTGCTGAGGGCATACACCCGCTGCAGGTACACGCCTAGCCGCCTCTCCTCCTCGCTGCTGCTGCTGCTGCTGCTGCTGCTGCTCTCCGTCTCCATTGCTCTCTTTGCTTCAGCAACGGCTGTCCACTCGGCCCGCAGCCGCTGCAGCAGCGGCAGCAGA
>NW_013542344.1:1477-1950 GCF_000499545.2 Eimeria tenella
GCAGCTGAGACAAAAGCAGCACAAGCAGCAGCAGCAAAACAGTCCTCACAGCAAGACAAGCCCCAGAAACTCCGTCGGACCGCCCCTCGGCCAACCCACAGCAGCAGCAGCAGCAGCAGCAGCAGCAGCGCATGTGGACCTGCTGCGAGGGGTAGGGCGGCTGTGGGGGCAGCGTCTCTGCGTCGAGGACTGGGGACCAGAAGAAGCGGAGCTGCTGCTCGACGTGCTGCAGCGGGAGCTGCTGCCGCAGCGGCAGCAGCAGCGAATTGACAAGTCTGTCGCCCAAGTCTGGCAGCAAAAAGAAAGCATCTGCTGCTAAGGCACAAGTGCCCGCGAGTCTGTAGGCCAGAGTGCGCAGGTGGTAGCAGTGTCTGCGGGTGAGCAGCACGGCGGCCTCGCGCTCGCCCACGGCGCTGCTGCTGCTGCTGCTGGGGCTGCTGCTGCTGCGCGGGCTGCTGCTGCTGCTGCTGCTG
>NW_013542344.1:1986-2735 GCF_000499545.2 Eimeria tenella
GGCACGGGAACGCCAGCAGCACAGCTCGCGACAACGCTGCCCCGTCTCCAGCTAGTGCAGAAGCAGTTCCCTGCACTGCTAAGAACTCATCAGCTCCAGGCTCCAGCAGCTCCCGCAAGTAGGGGAAGCTGGCGTCGCTCACCTGCCCGCAGCAGCGCAGCAACCAGCCCCGTCCAGCAGCAGCAGCAGCAGCAGCAGCATCGGGGGCGGCGGCGGCAACGGCGAAAAAAGCAGCTGCAGAAACGCCAGAGCGGCGAAGCAAACCGCTGCAGCAGCAGCCGCGTCGCCGCAGCCAGAAACAGCAGCACCAGCGGCAGCAACAGCAGAAACAGCAGCAGCAGCAGCAACAGAAACAGCGGCGTCTCAGCGGCGTCTCTCTCACCTCCTCCGTCCAAAGCTGCTGCAGCCGCACGAGGAAGTCAAAAAGAGAAGGCAGCAGATTCTGCACAGCAGCAGCTAGGGGGTGCCTCCTGGGCAGCAGCTGCTTCTGGTGCTGCTGCTGCAGCAGCAGCTCGTGCAGACACTGCGGGAAAGGCTTCCTCAGCTCTTCGTCCTCTTGCCCGTCCGCAAAGGCCTCCATCGGCAGCACTTTGCTGCTGCTGCTGCTGCTGCTGCACTCCACTGTGTAGCCCCCAGCTCGTGCTGCTCCCGGGTCGCTTGGGATTGTTGTGCGCTTTATAGAAGTCTCCAGCGAGGACAGCACGCGCGCCAGCGCCCTCCTGCAGCAGCAGCAGCAGCAGCAGCACGGA
>NW_013542344.1:2835-2977 GCF_000499545.2 Eimeria tenella
CGTAATCTCCGCAGTTCTCTACAAAGTTCTTCAGGAGGCCGGCGACGAGGAGTTGAAGCGCGAGAAGCTGCAGAAACACCACAGGCCAACACTCGCGCTGAGCAGCTGCAGCAACAGCTGCTGCTGCTGCTGTTGCTGTTGC
>NW_013542344.1:3077-3347 GCF_000499545.2 Eimeria tenella
TGAGCCGGTCGCATGCATCAGCAGCCACCCGCGCCAGCAGCAGCAGTAGCAACACCAGCAGCACCAGCAGCAGCAGCAGCTGTGGACCTGCGTTTGGCTGCTTCCTCTTCTTCCTGCTGCGTCTGCTGTCTGCGGACATCTCCAAAAAGGTAAAACAAAAGGCCCGTGGTGGGCGGCAGCAAAGCTGCTGAGGCCCCGCCGTCTGGGTCTCGCTGCAGCAGCTGCTGCTTCTGCTGCTCCACTTCGCCCAGCAGCCCCCGCAGCGCAGCA
>NW_013542345.1:0-235 GCF_000499545.2 Eimeria tenella
AAGAGCAGCAGCGGCAGCTGCTGTTCCCGCTGCTGCTGCTGCTGCGTCCGCCGTTGCCTTTGTGTCTGCTGCCTTCTTTCTGTTTTTCCCTTTATTTCTCTTCTTTTAATTGTTAACTCATCAAACTCTGAAGGGAGAACTGCTGCCTAACCCCCTGCTGCTGCAGTCGCTGCTGCTGCTGCTGCTGCTGCTGCTGCTGGCCCGTCTCAACCCCCGTTCTGCGAAGACCCATGGG
>NW_013542345.1:369-662 GCF_000499545.2 Eimeria tenella
AACTATCTCCTTCGACGCCCAAGCAGCTCCTGCTGCTGAAACCCTCAAACACAATCCAAACCCTTTCTTCATATACGGCCGCGCAGACCCCCAGAGCAACTCTATTTGGCTCTTCAGCAGCAGCAGCAGCAGCAGCAAACCCAACACTGTCTCCTTTGCTGCGCTGCAGCTCACCCCAGACAGCAGCAGCGAGGTGCAGCAGCTCGCAGCCATAGAGCAGCAAACCAGATGGTCCTCCCAGAATGCGGGGGCCCCCGGGGGCCCCCAGGAGGCCCCCCCGGGGGGGGCCCCCC
>NW_013542345.1:741-945 GCF_000499545.2 Eimeria tenella
AAGGGGGGCCCCTGGCAGTGTCTCCTGCAGGAATAGAAGTGGCATTAATAAAGTACCAGCAGCTAAAGAGAATGCTGCATCATCCTTCTCCTGTTTCGTTTTGCTGCGGGGGCCCTTTTGCTGCTGGAGGCTTTGCAGCAACTAAGGAGTGTCCGTATCCCTACGCGCTGCGGCGCTCCTTCTGGAGCAGCAGCAGCAGCAGCA
>NW_013542345.1:1045-1352 GCF_000499545.2 Eimeria tenella
GCAACCAGCTGCTGCCACTCCCCCCTTCTAATCCAATTAATTAATTTATTTATTTATTTATTTAGTTATTTATTTATATATTATTTATTTATTTATTTATTTATTTATTTATTTGTTTTTAGGAACCTGAAGACAGGTGGAGGCACCAAGTGCTGCTGACCGACAGCTGCCCCCGCCTTTTGTGCTTTTTGCTGCTGGCCGCGATGATGCTCATTTGGAAGCCCCACCAAAACTCCAAAAGGTTAACTTGCTGCTGCTGCTTCTGCTGCTGCTGCTGCTGCTGCTGCTGCTGCTGCTAGTGGTGGTG
>NW_013542346.1:0-584 GCF_000499545.2 Eimeria tenella
GGGGAGAAAAAGAGACAAAAAGGGTCAAAAAAGGAGACAAAAAGAGCCCCAAAAGGAGACCAAGAAGGAGACAAAAAGGGCCCCAAAAGGAGACAAAAGAGGAGACAACGAGAGACAAAGGGGGGCCCAAAAGGAGACAAGAAAGGAAACGAAAAGGACACAAAAAGGAGACAAAATGGAGGCAAAAAAGGAGGCAAAAAGGAGACAAAAAGGAGACAAAAAGGAGACAAAAAGGGGAAAGGAGACAGCGCTGACGTGGACCAAAAGGGCCTCGAGGGCCGCAAACTCGGGGGGCCCCGAGCGCTTCAATTCGCTCAAATGGAGCAGCTTGGATATCAGCAACTCGTAGGGGTCCAAACCCTCGGGGCCCCGCAAACCCTCCTGAAGAAACCCCAAACCCCAAACCCTAAACCCTAAACCCTAAACCCTAAACCCTAAAGCCTGAAGCCTAGAGCCTAGCCCGAGTTCCCGCAGTCTACGGAGGCCCAGCGCGCTACACGCTGGACACGGACGCTCGCACCCCCAAACCCCAAACCCTAAACCCCAAACCCTAAACCCCAAACCCTAAACCCCAAACCCCAAAC
>NW_013542346.1:773-1116 GCF_000499545.2 Eimeria tenella
TGCAGCAAAATGCAACGAACCCCCGGCAAGTTCACCAGAATGCAGTTCCTGCGGACTTCGATGCTGGGCCTCCCGTCTCCAAAAGGAGACACCACTTGCCGCAAGTCCCGCAGCTTCAGGGCCCCCACTTTTGTCTCCAAAAGTTCCTGTCTCTTGTTGTGCAGGTGCACCAGCCGCAGCAGCTCCGGTGTCTGTACACTCCGCCGCTGCACGCACCCTTCGCTTATTTCCACCACGACAAACTTCCGTCCCCTTTGGGGCCCCGGGGCCCCTCCAAACAGCGGCAAAAGCGCGTCTCCCCGGGGGCCCCCGGGGGCCCCCACAGCGCCCCCGGCGGCCCCCC
>NW_013542346.1:1770-2116 GCF_000499545.2 Eimeria tenella
TTCAAGCAAATAGCCTTAAGGAGACACTTTAAAAGGAGACAGCTCTAAGGTGGACAGTTCTTAGGAGACAGTTTTAAAGGAGACACTTTTAAGGAGACACTTTTAAAGGAGACACTTTGGAAGGAGATAGTTCCAAGGAGACACTTTTAAGGAGACAGCTTTGAAGGAGACACTTTCAAGGAGACACTTTCAAGGAGACAGGTTTAAAGCAAAGAATTCTAAGCAGGTAGCTTTGAAGGGGACACTTTTCAAGGAAATAGTTTTAAGGAGACACTTTTAAAGGAGGCACTTTTTAGGAGACACTTTTCGGGCAAAAAATTCTAAAGAGACACTTTTAACGGAGACG
>NW_013542346.1:2238-2402 GCF_000499545.2 Eimeria tenella
AGCTGCCCACGCACACGTCACGCAGCTCACGCTGCTGCTGCTCCTGCTGCAGCTGCTGCCCCTGCTGCTCCTGCTGCAGCTGCTGCTCTTGCTCCTCATCCTGCTGCTGCTGCTGCTGCTGATGCTGCTGCTGCTGCTGCTGATGCTGCTGCTGCTGCTGCTGC
>NW_013542347.1:0-213 GCF_000499545.2 Eimeria tenella
GGGGCGTTGCTGTTGCTGGGGCCGGCGCCCTAGAGGACCGCGCTGGCTCAGTCACTTTTCAAGGGGCTGTGGAGCAGCGACTAGCGCAGCAGCTCCCTGCGTTGGCCTGCAGCATGCCTCCTATATATTGTGGTAATGTTATGTCTGCCTCGTCTTTGTGGAATCTGCAGCTGAGGAGGTCCTCCCGCGTAGAGAGGCGGGCAATGCCGCGGG
>NW_013542347.1:247-1327 GCF_000499545.2 Eimeria tenella
TGGAGAACACGAGGGCCACTTCGCGGGGGCCTTCGCAGGTGGCGGGCGCGTGGCTGCTGCTGCTGCTGCTGCTGCGGGGCCGCCGGCGAAGCTGCAGCGGGGGCGTTCTCTGGGCGCGCAGCAGCAGGCGCTGCAGCAAGTGCTGGACGCTCCTCTGTTTGCGCCCAAGTCCGCAGCGCCGCCGGGAGCGTCTGCTGCCGCTGCTGCTGCTGCGGGGCTCGGTGGGGGCAGCTGGCTGGCTGGAGAGGAGGGGCCTGAGGACTGCGGGCTCAGCAGCATGCCGAAGCCGCGGCGGCCGTGGGCCTGCGGAGAGCCCCTGGGCTTCTCCCACGAGGAAGCCAAGCCCGCAGTGCGCACTTACGTGCACAAGCCGGGCTGCCGGTGCCCCCTGTGCACAGCTGCGGGGTGGGGGCTGGGGGCCCCTGGGGGCCCCCTGGCGGGGGAGCGCCAGGGGGTGGACACCTACGCCTCCGTGGAGGGGCCCCGGCTGCAGGGGGGCCTCCCTGTGGTGCCTCTGCCCCCGGGGGGCTACGCAGCCTCTTCTCCCATGCGCATCTTGTCTTCGCCCATCAGCTCCCACGCGGGCTACAGGCCAGCCCGCAGCGAGGGCCCCGGGGGCCTCGCCTACAGCTCCGGCGAAGTCCTTTTGCCCCAGGGCAGCTTCTTGGACTCTGGGGGGGCCCTCGTGGGGCCCTCGCTGCAGCGGGTCTACCCGGCCCAGGGGCTGCAGCAGGGGCCCCACCTGCAGACGCTCTCCTGCAGCGAGTGGCAAGGGGGGGGCCCCCACGCCCACCTCCAGCGGGCCACGCTCCAGCCATCCTCGCTGTACCCTCTCGCAGCAGAGACTCTCCAAGAAGACAGGCAGCAGCAGCAGCAGCAGCAGCAGCAGCAGCAGCAGCAGCACACTCCCTGCTTTGCCCACTCCCCCTCGCCCCGCATGGCTTCGCAAGAGGCCCCGCAGAACAAGCTAGATGCTTCTGCTGCTGCCAGCAGAGGTGTCAGCGTTGAAGACCCCGAGAAGCTACGCGCCAGACAGCAGCAGCAGCAGCAGCAGCAGCAGCAGCAGCAGCAGGAGGAGGA
>NW_013542347.1:1366-2147 GCF_000499545.2 Eimeria tenella
GATCGCGAAGAGCTCAGGCGCCGGCAGGAGGAGCTGGTGAAGCAGCAAAACAAAGAAAGAGAGGAACTCGAGCTCGAGCGGCAGCAGCTCAAGGAACAGCGCGAGAGACTTGAAAAACAACGCCAGGCCTTCGAACAAGAGAAACAAGCCGTTCTGCTGGCCCAGCAGCAAGCAGCAGCAAACTGCCGCAGCACGGGACCCGCCCCCGGCAGCGAGCTCGCAGCAGCAGCTGCAGAACAGCTTCCCGTCAGCAGCACAGACGGCGCCATCAAACTCCCGAGGACTCCAGCCCCGAGGGCTTTGCCGGGCTCTTCAATTCGCCACACAAATTCAACTTCAAACATTGTCCGCTCAATCACTGGCTCCGGAATTGGCGAGTTCCAGGCGGAGGCCCGGCGAGGAACCGGCGCAGCAGCAGCAGCAGCTGCTGCTGCAGCAGCAGCAGCAGCAGACGCAGATGTCCCTGAGGAAAGAGAGTCTTGCAGCGCAGCAGGAGGCCGACAGCAAACTCTTCAACCCCCAGCTCCTTGCGGCCGCTTCTTCTCCCGCACGGCCAGCGTCGACACTTCTGATGACAAAGAGACCAGTAGGTCGTGTGGTGGGGGAAGCTGGTGGTTTTGCAAAACTTCTGAAATTGCAATTTTCGGTGAATTTCAGAAATTATTCTCCAAATAATCACTCATACAAGCCGCATTTTTGTTTCTCTTTTGTATTCTTGTGCAGCTGCAGGTATTCCAGAAGATTTGCAAACAGATCCGTCGATGGTGTAAGTGGCGCCAGT
>NW_013542348.1:0-221 GCF_000499545.2 Eimeria tenella
TGCTGCTGCTGCTGCTGCTGCAGCGTCTACGCCGCCCACCAGCGCCCGCCACAAAAAGCTCCGCGCCTTGTCCCGCAGCGCGTCCCCACACAGGGGGCCCGGGTACTGCAGCGGGGCCCCTTCCGCCCCACCTCCTGCTGCTGCTGCTGCTGCTGCTGGGGTCGCAGCCGCTGCTGCTGCTGCTGCAGCTGCTGCTGCAGGGGGCGGGGAGGCGGGGGGGG
>NW_013542348.1:287-808 GCF_000499545.2 Eimeria tenella
GCTGCTGCTTCGCAGCGCGGGGAGTTTGCTGCTGCGCTATTGAGGCCTTCCACTTGGCCACCAAAGCTGTGCTGCGCTGCTGCACCTGGGGGTTGGGGTGTCTGCGCAGCGCAGCAACAGCAACTCCAATTTTGGTTTTGGCCAAAAGGCTGCGGCTGACGGCGAGGGAGTTGAGGGCGCTGAGGGCCTGCAGCACGGCCTCGGCGTCCACTGGGGGCCCCTCCTGGTTTGCTGCTGCTGCTGCTGCTGCTGCTGTTGATGTTGAGCCCGCCTGGGCGGGCGGCGGCGGGGCGGCCCGCGAGATCAGCTTTCGCAGCCGCAGCACCTCCTCGAGGGAAGAGAGCGGCAGGGAGGAGGGCTCTGCTGCCCCCCGGGCCGCCGCCATTGCAGCGCGCGTAGATTAAAAAGAATTAAAAGCAAGAAGTACAAATAAAGGGGAAGTTCGGGGGAGATTCCGCTGCGCAGCCCCGCGGGGCCGCGAGACGCAGCAGCGCAGCGCCGCAGCGGCAGTGCACCCGCCA
>NW_013542348.1:999-1509 GCF_000499545.2 Eimeria tenella
TCGGCGAGTTTGGTGGAAGCGCGTCGGAGTTGGGAAGGAAAGGCAACTGCATTAGGAGCAGGAGCAGCAGCAGCGTTTGCTGGAGGAAGCGGCGGCGCTGGGCGCATGCGGCACCGGGGCTTGGGCTGCAGGCGGGCACCTCGACCAGGCTGGGCTGCAGCAGGAGCTGCGGCTGTTGCTGCTGCGTCTGCGGGTTTGCTGGTGCGTTTGCTGCTTTCTTCCGTCCGTCGAAGCGAACTGGTGCCTCTTGTCAGCGCAGGAGCCGGAGAAGCCCGCGGCGCCAGCGCGAGCGCCTCACAGCTGGAGCTGCAGCGCAGCAGCAGGAGCGCGGCGCGTCGATCCGAAGCAGCCGTGGGGCCGCTGTCGGCCTGTCCCCGCGCCAGGCCGGCCGGCAGCAGTTTCCGCGCCGACGGTCTGCTGCTGCTGCGCTGCTGCGCTGCTGCTGCGCTGCTGCGCTGCTGCGCTGCTGCTGCGCTGCTGCTGCGCCGCCGCTGCGCCGCCGCTGCGGCT
>NW_013542349.1:0-218 GCF_000499545.2 Eimeria tenella
CGGCGCAATGTGCCTCGATCACCGGCGATTTTTCCGGTTTCTCTTGCTTTTAGTGGAACCTAAATGCGAAATAACTTAATTATTCTCTTAAAAAGATTTTTTGTCGCGAGGTTTCCCCGATTTGAGGGTCGCGTGGGGATTTAGCGCGTGCGTTCCTTGCGTGTCCAGTGGTCTCAGCGTGCTTGGAGGCGCGGCTTCACGGCGGGGGGGGGGGGGGG
>NW_013542349.1:343-697 GCF_000499545.2 Eimeria tenella
TGCGGTGCGGCGGCGGCGTCGCGTGGCAGTGCTGCTGCGCAGCTGTTTGCGCTGCAGCCGGCGCAGCGGCTCTCAGTTGCACAACTCTTGAATTGCAATCGGTCTTAGCTTTATTTCGGCTTTTCGTAGCTTTCCTTTTTAGTCTGCAGAGCGCACTCGCCCGCCTTGGCGCCCTTGCTGCTGCCGCTGCAGCTCCGGTGTACGTACACCTGCGCCCACAATGCCCGGTTCGCGCGCAGAGCCGAGTCCCCACTACATCGAGGTGGAGGGCCGCGAGGGGGCAGCGGGGGGCCCTTCGGAGGGCCCCCTGGGGCCCCCCGGGGGCCCCCCGGGGGCCGCCCCGGGCCCCCACGG
>NW_013542349.1:761-1000 GCF_000499545.2 Eimeria tenella
CCCCAGCAGCAGCTTCTTCCCGGGGCCCTCGGAGGCCCCCGAGGGGCCCTTCGTGGGGGCCGACGCGGAGGGCTTTTCGGAGGCGAGCGGGCTGCGCGGCGGGGTGTACGTACACCCGGAGGGGGGCCCCCCCGGGGGGCCCCCCAGCCCGGGGGCCCCCCGCGCAGCAGCAGGGGCCCCCGGGGCCCCCGGGGCCCCCGGGGCCCCCGGGGCCCCCCCGGGCGCGGCGGGGGCGCGTT
>NW_013542349.1:1060-1351 GCF_000499545.2 Eimeria tenella
CAGGAGGGGCCCCCCGGGCAGCGCTCGAGCTCGGTGCTGCTGCAGGGCCTCGGAGAGAGTGCTGCTGCTGCCCGCAGCAGCTTGAAAAAGGCCCGCAGTTCCGTGAAAGATGGAGTCAAGTCTGCTTCTGCGCAAGTGCTGCATGCAGGCGAGCGCGCGCTGGACTGGGCCATGTGGCTGAGCGCGGGGTGTGGGGCGGTGGCGCTGCTGCTGCTGTGTCTGTCGCTGGGGCTGCGCAGCTGGCGGCAGCAGCAGCTGCAGCACGAGGGCAGCAGCGGCAGCAACTTCTCC
>NW_013542349.1:1391-1583 GCF_000499545.2 Eimeria tenella
GCGTCGACTTGGGACTTTATTCTCTCCAGAGAATCCAAACTCTCCACAGACCCCACAACGCTGGGATCGTCGTCATGTACGATCCCCCGCTGCTCTACGACGACGCCCTCACCTCCGCCTACTGCCTCCCGGACCCCAAGCAGCAGCAGCAGCAGCAGCAGCAGCAGCAGCAGCAGGGGGAGCGGGAGCGGG
>NW_013542349.1:1631-1878 GCF_000499545.2 Eimeria tenella
TGTCTGGCCAGGCGCAGCCAGACCCGCAGCAGCAGCAGCAGCAGCAGCAGCAGCAGCGGGGTGAGGCGCAGCAGGACCCCGGGGAGGGCGGAGAGGCGGCGCGAGCTGCAGCAGCAGAAGAGCCGGAGCCCGCGCTGCCCCCTGCAGCAGCAGCAGCAGCAGCAGCAGCAAGCGACAGAGCCTCTTTCCTCTCGCGGCGGCTGCAGACGCCCGCAGGAGACGGCGCAGCAGCCGAGCAGCAGCAGCA
>NW_013542349.1:2060-2274 GCF_000499545.2 Eimeria tenella
GGGAGGACCTGCTGGGGCCCACCATCTTCGACATTCATTGCAAAGACATTTCCAACTTTAAAAGAAGTGGGGCCCTCTTCAGAAGAGTGGCAGTGGCCTATTTGGTATTTGCGGGAATAGGAATGCTTGCTGCGCTGCTGTCGCTGTTTTTGGGGCCCCCGGGGGCCCCTTGGGGGCCCCGGGGGGCCCCCCCGGGCGCCCCCGGGGGCCCCCT
>NW_013542349.1:2336-2995 GCF_000499545.2 Eimeria tenella
CTGCAGCAACTGCCCATCAACCTCGTGGGCACTGCTGCGTGGCTGGTGGCCCTCGTGCTGCAGCTGAGTGGACTTGCTGCTTGGGGAGTGGGGACTGATGTTGCTGCTTGTGTCACTAGTGAAGGTGGTGCTGCTGTTTGCAGACTTGGTGCTGCAGCAGCAGCAGCAATTGCTTCGCTGGTGCTCACGCTGCTTGCTGCTCTCGCCTACTGCCTCTTCTTCACCCACAAGCTCATCCGCGACCTCGGCCTCGACAAGCAGCAGCAGCAGCAGCAGCAGCAGCAGCAGCTGCAGCAGCAGCAGCAGCAGCAGCTCAGCGCGGAAGAGCCGCAGCCCTCCCAAACGCCACTGCCCGCGGGGCCCCCAGGGGGCCCCCAGACCCTTTCAGTACCCACTCAGGGGGGGGCCCACATGGGGGCCCCCAGCAAGGGCTCCCCAGCCAGCCTCGCGGGGGGCCCCCCCGAGGGCTCCCTCGCGGGCTTCTCGGGGGGCCCCCTGGGGGCCCCCCTGAGGGGCCCCCACCCTCCTGCTGTTGGGGAAAGTGAAACCCCTCTGCGCTCCGTCACCGAAGGCTCCCACGTAGCGAAGCAAGGCTGACGCCTCCAGCAGCAGCAGCAGCAGCAGCAGCAGCAGCAGCAACACCACGCTGCCGGCGCCCG
>NW_013542350.1:0-290 GCF_000499545.2 Eimeria tenella
AAGACAGACACACAAGGACGTAGCCTCAACCCGCAGAGACCCGGTGGAGCCCTCTGGCCAAAGGCGGGCCCACAGCAGCAAGGCTCTAGAAAGTCCCCTACCTAGGAGTGCCTTTAATTCATCTCCCGATAAAAAAGAGGCTGAGGATGCAAATATCTCCCGAGGGCGTAGTGCTCCACAGGCAGTTGGGAGCCTACTCATGCGTCTTCAACGCCGTAGCTCCAGCACTCGCACGTCAAACCCTTTCAGCTGGCGTCGTCCCAGGCAACAAGCGGCAGGTGCACCATCTT
>NW_013542350.1:353-1799 GCF_000499545.2 Eimeria tenella
AAGTGGGACGGAAATATGTTGGTGCCAGGTGAAGACGCAAAGACGAGAGCACTCAGAAGGGAAGCGCTGGAGCGAGTAAGGCAACGAGCACGAGAGGCTAGAGAGAAACAACGGCAAGACTCGCTGTCACTTCAGCTGGAACAGGAGCAGCAGCAGCAGCGCAGCCAAGAGTTAAGCCGGCAGCTTATGCAACGCACCTTGCAACGGATACGGGAAAACGCAGTGAAGCAAGAAGAACAGAGGCAGGAACAGCTCATACTGCAGCAAAAAATGATGCAACAGGCAGAAGAAAGAAAAAAATACTGCGCTCAGCACCGCAGAGCCCTGCAACAGAAGCTGATACGACAGCAGAGAGAAATTAAAAACAAAATACGCACGCGCGCAGAAGAGAGCGTCAGGCAGTCGAGGGAAGCAAAGGCAAGGTCCCATAGCGCGTTAGGAGTAGCATGCCCTTAGAAAAGCACACAGATGCCAGGGAACTCAGCTCAACCAAGCAATGCAACATTATTCGATTTTTCGAGCATTCTTGGCGTGTTACGCTGGATGGGTCGCTGAATGTGTTGCCACTCTTCCCGTGAGCGCAAACTTGATTTCGCACATTTTTTTCGGGATTTTTCCACTTCTTTCTCTGCAGCTGCCCTCTATATACGGCCTTTTAGTTGCAAGTATGCAGAAATTTTGCCAACGGTCTCTAGCTCCTTTTTGAACATTTGCAATTGCCTTTTCAGAAGAGAATTGCAGCGGAGCTGCGGGCCTTTAGGCGGCGCACAGTCTCGCGCTTGCAGGTAGCCTAGTACGAATCATAGATATGTCCACATCATGTGTCTTGAAAATATACTGAACAGTAAAATCAGCCCACTGGTCAAAGAGAACAGCCTCAAAGCGAATACCTAGAAGAAGAGTAGGCACGGGACAAAGCCAAAAGACAAGTGACTGATTCGCCACAGTGTACGTACCCCGCTGCAGCAGCAGCAGCTGCGGCTGCTGCTACAACAGATGCTGCAGTTGCTGCTGCAGCTGTTACTGCAGCACCAGCAGCAGCAGCTGCTGCTGCGGCTGCATAGGCCTCAGCAGCAGTTCCTTCACCCTGCAGTGTACGTACACCCCAGCCCCCCTTCGAAGTGAACCCCCAAAAGACCAAAAGGCAGCAGCAATACTCAGCCAGGGGCCCCTCAGGGGCCCCTCTCTGGGGCCCCCCGGGCAACCCCGGGGGCCCCCACGGGGCGTTTTAAGGCGCGGGGGCCCTTTTAGGGGGCCCCTTTGGGGCCCCTAAAGAAAGGGCCCCTAAAGGGTCTCTTTTGAGTTTATTAAATGCTTTCTTTTAAACCACTAAAGGCCTCTTTTGCTGCTGCCAAAAAGCCCATATAAACCCCCACAGGGGCCCCCCAAGCGGCCCCACAGGGGCCCCACAGGGGCCCCACAGGGGCCCCACAGGGGCCTCACAGG
>NW_013542351.1:0-229 GCF_000499545.2 Eimeria tenella
CCCCCCAGGGGGCCCCCCGGGGGGCCCCCGGAGGTGACCCTGAGAAGAAAGGAGTGACCTATGTGGCCCTCCACTATGACAGGTCCAGGTGAGGCCTCTTGCTGAGCTTTTGGGGTTCACCAGGGGGCCCCCAATGGGAAGCCCCCGGGGGGCCCCTGGGGGGCCCCTAGGGGGACCCCCAGGGGCCCCCGGTGGGGGCCCTTTAAGTGGGGCTCCTCCTTTAGGGCTC
>NW_013542351.1:329-510 GCF_000499545.2 Eimeria tenella
TTCGCAGCAGCTGATCAGGAGCACCAGCTGCTGCTGCTCCTTCTGCTGCTGCGGGCCTGAAAACCTTGCTGCAGGAGATCAGGCGTCCGTAGCAGCAGAATATTTGAAATAAAAAACAAATTTCATGTGCCAGTTAAGATCGCAGCAGCAGCAGCAGAGAGAACGGCTGGGGCTGCTTGCG
>NW_013542351.1:610-1632 GCF_000499545.2 Eimeria tenella
GCGGCCCTCCGAGTTTGCATCAGCAGCAGCCACAGCACACCACTAGCAGCACAAACAGCAACACAACCACTAGCAGCAGCGCACCCAGCAGCAGCAGCAGCGGCAGCGCACCCAGCAGCAGCAGCAGCAGCAGCAGCAGCAGTGCGTGGTGTGGGTTACTGTGCAGCTCCCCAGTGCCCACGTGGCTGCGCTCTTACATAGCAGCACATTCGCTGCCTTCTACAATGGAGGCCCTTCGAGAGAATGCTTTGCGGCTGGTGGCTTCTTCGGGGAGGGTACTGGACCCGGGGGCCCTCAGGGGCCCCCAGGGGGCCCCCCTGACTGCGCAGCAGCTGGCACTTCTTGACCAGCAATTCCAAATCCACAGTCCCCAGTGGCGGAGGCCCCAAGAAGGGGCCCCCCAGGGCTCAGGGGGGCCCCTCAAAGGGCCCCCGGCCCGGCAAGTCCCTGTTGAGAGGCACCTGCAGCTGCTGGAGCAGCAGCAGGAACTGCAGCAGCAGCAGCAACAGCAGGACCTGCAGCAGCAACAGCAGTTGGAGCTGCAGCAGCTGCAGCCCTCTGGGGCCACCGCAGAGGCCGCGGATGCCGGTGCCGCATCAGCCCCTGCAGCAGTAGCAGCAGCAGAAGCAGCAGACGAGGTCAAGCAGCTCGTGCTGCACGGAAGTCTCAGAGGAGCCTCTTGTCGTGTTCAGCGAGCTGCTGTACCCCTTAGGCTGGGGGGCCCCTACGAAGTGACTCTGGGGGCCCCTCCAGCTGCTGGTGCAGCAGAGGCTGCCGGAGCAGGAGCTGCTTCTTGGGCGCTTCGCTGGCTGCTGCCGCTGCAGCAGCAGTGGGGCCCCCCTGCAGCAGCACGGTGGGCCCTTAGGGGGGCCTTGCGTCTCTTGGGGCCCAAGAAACTGGGGCCCCCCTGCAGCTGCAGCGGAGCGGGGCAGGGGGCCCCCCTGGCGTGGCCACAGGGGGGCCCCCAGAGTCCCCCCTGTGACTTGTGTCTGTTTTCGGGGCCCCCCTGGGGCCCCCGGCTG
>NW_013542351.1:1645-1946 GCF_000499545.2 Eimeria tenella
TCTGAAACGCGAAGCAAAGAACAAGGCCCTCTAGAATCTAGACGGCAATCCCCAGCAGCAGCGCTGCTGCTGCTGCCGCTAGAACTTACAAAGGGAGGGGCCCCTGGGCTGAGTCCTGGGGGGCAGCCAATGCCCCCCACGGGGAAGGAACTGAACAAAAATGAGAAGTCTTGTTGCAGCTGCAGCAGTACCTGCTGCTGCTGCAGTCGCTCCCGAAGCACCTTCTGCTGTTCTTGCTGCACCTGCTGCTGCAGCAGTTGCTGCTGCTGCTGCAGTTGCTGCTGCTGCTGCAGCTGCTGTT
>NW_013542351.1:2018-3460 GCF_000499545.2 Eimeria tenella
GCCAGGAGACCCTCTATTCCAAGGTCGGTCTCCGGCGGCGGCGGCTGCTGCTGCTGCCGCTGCTGCTGCTGTCGCTGCTGCTGCAGCTGCTCCTGCAGCTCCTGCTGCAGCAGCTCTTCCTGGCGGTGCTGCTGCTGAATGAGGAACTGTTGCAGCTGCTGCTGTTGCAGCTGCTGCTGTTGCTGCTGCAGCTGCTGCTGCAGCTGTTGTTGCTGGAGCTGCTGCTGCTGCAGCTGCTGTTGCTGGAGCTGCTGCTGCTGCAGCTGCTGCTGCTGCTGCTGCAGCTGCTGCTCCAGCGCAAACGCAGAGCGCCGGCTCTGCGTAGGCCGTGGCGGGGGGCCCCTCCTGGGACCCAATCCCTGTCTGGAATGTAATGGGAGAGTTGGGGGCCCCTCGAGGGCCCCCCGGGCCCTGTACAGATCAAGCATGGGGGGGCCCCCCGGGGCTGCTGCAGCAGCAGCTAAGCCCATGCAGTTAAGAAGAGCCTCACAGTCTCGCAGCAGCTGCTGCTGCATCCTGGAATGGGCCAGTTCTGCTGCTGCAACGCCGCTGCTGCTCCTGTAGCCGCTGCTGCTGTTGCTACTCGGGGTGCTGCTCACACTCGTGCTGCTGCAGCCGCTGCTTTTGCTGCTGCTGCTGCTCCCCCCACCGCCGCACTTGCTGCTGCTGCTGCCCGGGGCAGGGATACCGCCAGCGAACCCTAGGCGCTGCGTAGCAGCTGCATATTTCTTCTGTTGCTGCTGCTGCTGCAGCAGCAACTGCTGCTGCTGAAAAAAAGGGCTCTCTCTCACACTCCTCTGACCGGCGCGTTGGGGGCCCCCAAGGGGCCCCCCTTTGCTGCCCTTAGGCCCTGGAGGGAGGGGCCCTGTGTCATCTTGAGGCAGCGGTCGGAGTTCCGCCGCAGAATGCTGCAGCAGCAACAGCAGCAGCAGCAGCAGCTGGCCTGTAAGGGCGGGGCAGGCGTGTGCTCCTGCAGCTGCTCAAGGAGCAGCTGCAGCATCGAATCAGTAGAAGCAGCAGCAGCAAAAAGCGGGAGCAGCAGGCACAGCAAAAAGCGGGAGCAGCAGGGACACCACGAAGTGCTGCAGCAGCAGCAGCAGCAGCAGCAGATGCACAATTACCGCGTATTTGCAATTTATGCCGGCGTGGCATCTTCCTCTCATAAATCGAGAACAGGGCGCAGCTTTGAAGTCAGACCTGTAGCCGCAGCAGCAGCAACGGAGAAGCAAAGATCAACGCAGCAGCAGCAGCAGCAGCAGCAAGAGGGGTGACAGCAGTAGAACAGCAGGCAGCAACAGCAGCAGACAGGAAAGAACGAACCGAACAGCGAAACATGAGTGCTCATCCACAGACCCTTTGCTGCTGCTTTTGCTGCTGTTGTTGCTGCTGGTGTTGAAAGACACTGCTGAGGTTACTGCTGTTGCTGCGGCGGCGGCTGCTGC
>NW_013542352.1:0-552 GCF_000499545.2 Eimeria tenella
ACACCGGCAGCAGCAGCGGCTGTGAATCGCGCTGGGACCCCGCAGCCGCTTTGCTGCGGTTTTCACTGGGCCCGTTTTACCCATAATAAAATTAATGCGGAAGAATAGAAATAAAAATAAAAATAAAAATAAAAATAGAATGACAATGAGAACATGATTATGAATATGAATGTGAATATGAATATGAATATGAATATGAATGAGGATGGGAATGCAAAACAAGTAAGAGTAAGAACATGACTAAAAAGACGAAAATGAATAAATATAAGAATTAAAAGAATAAAAATGAAAAAAGGAAAGGAACAATTATAATATGAGCAGCAGAAGAGTGTTTTGTGTGCTGCCAGGAGCTGCTGAAAGTGCCGCAGCAAATGGGAGATGAGAAACTTGAATTTATGACCTTCAAGAATATTCCCTCATTAGGAATGGAGTTTGTAAGTGCTGCGCTGCTGCTGCGCGCTTCTGCTACTGCGCGCTGTTGCTGCTGCCGCGCGCTTTTGCTGCTGCTGCGGGCTTGTGTTGTTGCTGCGGGTGTTTGCTGCTGCTGCGGGT
>NW_013542352.1:596-4442 GCF_000499545.2 Eimeria tenella
CCTAGCTAGCTAACTCGCTGGCGAACTAACTAGCTAGCCACGCTGGCGTACAACAAACTAGCCAGCCTCACTGGGGCCCCCCTCCGGGTCCCAGGTGGCCCCCCCGGCCTCTACAGAGGCCCCCAAGAGTAACTTCAAAAGACTCCCCTTTCCTGCAGCTGTTTTGCTGCGCCCTTGTACCCCCCCATCCCCAGTGGGCGTGGAGGGGGGTCCCCGAGGGGCCCCCGGAGGCCAGGGGCCCCCCTAGGCCTCAAGTGCACTCCCCTGGCCCCTCTGCTCGCTTGGTGGCCCCCAGAGAGCCTTTGGGGGCCCCCCTGGGGCCCTGCAGCCACAGGAGCCCCCGGGAGCACGGGCTGCGTGCATGCAGGGATGAGCTGCGCTGCCCCTGCTGCAGTTTGGCAGGAAATGAGTCTCTCAAAAGACTCTATAGGCGCGCATTTGAAAGGGTAAAAAGGCAAAAAACAAATAAACGACTGCTACTGCTGCTGCTGCTGCTGGAGGCGCCCAGAACGGTCCGCGGCGGCGGTGCAGCGGGGGGCCCCCGGGCCTCCGGAGGCCCTTAGATAAGCCCTTTTCGCGTTCAGTACTTCTTTTGAAATGAAATTATAGATTTTTATCGAGTTTGTCATTCAAACAAAGCCCTATCGTACTCCAGGAGCTGTGTGGACTCCCGGCTGAAGCAGCAGGCCGCTGCTGCAGCAACTGCGCGGCCAGCAGCAGCAGCAGCAGCGCAGGCGCCCAGTCCTCAGCTTCCCAGCCACGCCATCATTTCAGGTGTATGTACACCTCAGGAGGGCCTCCTTAAAGCCCTTGAGGCGCCGCCCGAGGCTTCCCCATGGAAGTCCAGGGGGGCCCCTCCTCGGGGGCCCCCTCCGCGAGGGCCCCTGCTTCGCCGGCTGTGAGAGCAGCAGCTGCTGCAGCAGACAGCAGCGCGGGCTCCGCAGCAGCTGCAGCAGCGAGACCAGCAGCAACAGCAGCGGCGTCAGCAGCAGATTCAACAAGTGCTATGCCGCAGCTGCTGCAGTCCCTGGTTTCCCCGGGCATTGTCAAATGGCTGCAGGAAGAAATAGGAGAAGTACCCTTGGCTTCTGCTGCTCTCCCAGACCACGACGGGGGGCCCCCCTGGCCGGGGGCCCCGCAGCAGCAGTGCAGCTCAGACCCTCTGTACCCTCTGGAGGCTGCAGTCACGGCGCAGCTCTCCCGCCTGGGGGGCGAGGCCTTTGAGACTTTGGGGGCCCCCCTGAGCTGGGGGACCCCGGGGCCCCTTGAGGGCCCTGAGGGGGGCCCCTGGGGGGCCCCCCAGGGGCCCCCAGCTGCGCCCTGGGAAAAGGAGGAAGAGCTGCTGTCCCCAGGGGAGTCTGCTGCGCTGCTGCAGGTGCTGCTGCCGCTGGCAACAGAAGCTCTCTGCAGCGCAGCTTCCTCGACAGACGAAGCAGATCAACGGGAGCAGCAGCAGCAGCAGCAGCAGCAGCAGCAGCAGCAAGCCTCAGCAACGAGCAGCACGACGGTCTTCTCGCTGCTGCCGCAGCCCGCAGCAGGCGAAGGCGAGGCGCTGCAGCAGTGGCTGGGGGCCCCCCAGAAGGGACCCCTGCTGCGGGCGCTGCAGGGGGCCCCTGCGGGGGCCCCTGCAGCAAACGAGAGCAGCACAGACCTGCAGCAGCGGCGGCTGCGGAGACGCAGACAAGTGCTGCTGCGGCAAATCATGAAGAGCCGGGGGCTGCTGCTGCAGCTGTCCAGGCAGCTGGGGAAGGGGGGCCCCGCTGCAGCAGCTGCAGCAGCAGAAGCAGAAGCAGAAGGCGCAGCGGCAGCCTCGGACGAGCAGCAGCACCAGCACCAGCAGCAGCAGCAGCAGCAACAGCAGCAACAGCAGGCGCTGAAGCAGCGCATGAAGGCCGAGCTACGGCGGGGCGCCATGGCTGCCTACGAGCTTTGCTGCTTGTCTCCCGTCAAGAAAGAGCAGCTGGGGGACGGAGCAGCAGCAGCAGCAGCAGCAGCCGCAGCAGCAGCAACAGAAGTGGCCCACGTTAAAAGGGAAGCGGCCGTGCTGCTGCCGGACCAGGCGTCCCGCGCTGCAGCAGCTTCGCAGCAGCAGCCGCTGCAGCAGCAGAGCTGTGCGTCGGCCCGTCCTGCAGCCGCAGCAGCAGCAGCAGCAGCAGCAAAAGATGGCATTTTGTGCAGCCCGGACCTGCTGCTGCCTGTTGCTGCACTGCCCAGTGATGTTGCGGAGGCCCTGCCACCTACAGCAGCCTTTCCAGGGTACTGGGGGGGCCCCTGTCCTGCCCCTCCCCCCTCTCCAGTCTCTCCTTCCCACGAGGGGCCCCACGAGGGGCCCCCCGTGGGGCCCCAGGGGGGGCCCCTGGGGGGCCCCCACGAGGGGCCTCACGAGGGGCCCCACGCGGGGGCCCCCCAGGAGGCGCCCCAGGAGGGCCTCCACGAGGGGCCCCACGAGAGGCCCCAAGGGGAGGGGCCCCTTGAGGGGGCCCCCCTGGGGCCACTAGGGGGGCCCCTAGGGGGGCCCCAGGGGGGCCCCCCTGAGGCCGAGCTGAGGGCACCCCACAAAGAGCTGCTAAAGACAGAACCCAAGGGGAAGCAAAAGACACAGACTAGCTGCTGCTGGGCGCTGCAGCAAATTGCTTTTGACGGGAAGCGCAGCGCCTTCATAGTTACTCTACGCCAGCCCAGCAGCAGCAGCAGCAGCAGCAGCAGCAAGGCGCTGTGCCGGCGGAAAGTGTTCTCGTGCCTGTGCCGCAGCAGAGAGAGGGCTGCAGCAGTAGCAGCAAAATATGCAGAACTGAGGCAGCAGCTGTCTCTCTCTGCTGGGGAAACAGCAGCAGCAGATATCCTGTCGGATGCCGGAGCAACAGACGACGAGGCTCCTGCTGCTGCTGCAGCGGGGCCTGCAGCAGCAGCAGCAGCTGCTGCTGCTCCGGCGGCGAGGGCGAACGATGGGCGCAAAGCAGCAGCAAGCAGGCGCTGCTGCAGCAGCACCGTCGTTGAGGAGCTGCTGCAGGAGGTGAACTCGAGCCTGCAGCTGCTGCTGCTGCGGCAGCAGCGGCAGCTGCTGCAGCAGCAAAGTGCGCGCTTGTATGTTGCTGCTGCTCAGGGCTGCTGGTATACCAAAGACACTTTCATTCAGGGGGCCCCCTACCCTTTAGGTGACCCTCCTTGGAGCCACAGGCTGGCCCCTTTGCCTCGGGGGGTTCGTCTGAGTCAGGGGTCTTCAGCAGCAGCAGCAGCAGCAGCAGAAGCAGACCTGGCAGCAGCAGCTGCTGCGCCCGCAGCCACCCACCACGCCGGCAAGGGGGGCCCCCACAAAGGCAAGTCCAACTCGAAAAGTGCTGCTGCGCTGCTCTCAGGGGGCCCCCGAGGGGCCCCCTTTGCTTCTTACGCTGACCCAGACGACAGCAGCTCTCTGGGGGGCCCCATCAAAAGCAGCGCAGCAGCAGCAGCAGCAGCAGAGGGCGACGGCAGCCTGCAGGGCCCCTTCATGGCTGCTGCTGCTGAAGCAGAAGAACCTTTTCCAGGGGACCCCGCAGATGCAAAACCCTGGCCAAGGGCCCCCGTCTCGAGGTCCCCTTACACTTGTTTTGCTGTTGAGGTGGCCCTGGGGGCCCCCTCCGCTGCGGGGGGCCCCCATGGGTCTGCTGCGGGGGCCCCGGGAGCCCCCGGAGCCCCGGGGGCCCCCGGGGCCCCTGCAGCACAAGCTGAGGGCAGGCCAGACAGCGCAGCCCCTAAGGCTTCATCTGCTGAGGGGCCCGGGCCCTGGCCCGAGCCGGTGGTGTTGGGGGCAGCTGAGGAGGCCCCCGACGCAGCAGCAGCAGCAGCAGCAGCAGCAGGGACGGCGGC
>NW_013542353.1:0-208 GCF_000499545.2 Eimeria tenella
GCTGCTGCTGCTGCTGCTGCTGCGGCGACTAGCCCGTGTGGGGTCTAGCAGCCAGTGTGCATGCAAATTCATAATTATCTTTAAAGTTTGAAAATAAAAATTAAAAAATGATTTGTCTGAGTCTCTTTAGAAGCAAGGGGGGCCTTGCCCTTTGTTTGCTGCTGCTGTCTAGCGCAGCAGCAGCAGCTGCGGGGGCCTCAGCAGCAGC
>NW_013542353.1:407-536 GCF_000499545.2 Eimeria tenella
GGCCCCCCCGGTGTCTGCTGCTGAAGCGTCGGAGGGCGCGGCTCGTGCTGCTGCTGCGTCTCTCGCGCCCGCCGCCTCCGCGGCAGCAGCAGCAGCAGCAGCAGCAGCAGCAGCAGCGCGGCTGCAGCT
>NW_013542353.1:587-972 GCF_000499545.2 Eimeria tenella
TGGAAGCAGAAGCTGCTTCCGAAGCCTCCGAAGATGAAGACTCTTTGGAAGAAAGTGTGGAAGCAGAAGAAGTAACTTTGCTGCTGCCGAGTGGGAAGGCTGTGGGGCGGCTGCTGCTGCCGCAGCTAGACCGGCAGCGGCGGCAGCTGCGGGGCCTCAAAAGTCTCTTTTTTGGTTTGCTGCTGTTTCTTTATTTGCTGCCAGCAAGGGGGGGGGGCCCCCTCACTCTGGCGCAGCAGTCTGCTGCTACTGTCGCGCTGCTGGGTTTGCTGCAGCTGCTGCAGTCCCTCTTTAGCCCCCAGGGCCGCTTCCGCGTCACCGTGGACCTCGCCCCGCAGCAGCAGCAGCAGCAGCAGCAGCAGCAGCAGCAGCAGCGGCTGCGCGC
>NW_013542353.1:1039-1239 GCF_000499545.2 Eimeria tenella
CTGCTGGGGCGCATGCGGGGGGCCCTCAGGGGCCTCCTTGCTGCTGCTCCCATCTTCTTTATTGTTTCTGGACTTTTTGCAACTTTGGGATTTACTTTTGCTGCTGCTCTTTTTCTTGCTGCAGTCCTCTTCACTTTGGGGGGCCTCCTCTCCCTCGTCGGCGGCGCGGGGGGCCCCCTCGCCGAGCTGCTGCGCAGCTT
>NW_013542353.1:1384-2393 GCF_000499545.2 Eimeria tenella
CCAGGGTGACTGTGCAGCGACACTGCTCAGCGACAGCTAGCTAGCTAGCTAGCTAGCTCGCAAGCTAGCCAGCTAGCTAGCTTTTCTTTAATACCACAAGTGCTGCGGCTGCAGAAGTCCAGCAGCAGCAGCAGCAGCAGCAGCAAGGGATTGCGCCTCTGCGGTGTACGTACAGCGCAGGTCGCTGCCGCCGCCTGCATCGCCGGAAGCGCAGGAGCCAGTCTCTGTACAGGTGCAGCAGCAGCAGCAGCAGCAGCTACTGCTGCTGCGGCAGCTTCTGCTGCTGCAGCAGCAGCAGCAGCAGCAGTTGCTGCTGCTGCTTTGGGTTTTTCTTAGGGCTCTGGCGCTTCAAAAGAAACCGCCGCAGCGCCCAACTCATTGTCTTTAAGCCCAACGCCACTTTAGCGCCCCAGCTAGCTAGCTAGCTAGCCAGCTAGCTAGCCAGCTAGCTAGCCAGCTAGCTAGCTAGCTTATTCTCCAGCTAGGTAGCTAATTTCTTCACCAGCTAGCTAGCAAATTTGTTCACCAGCTAGCTAGCTAGCTAGCTAGTTTGTTGGATATCCAGCCAGCTAGTTAGCCAGCTAGTTTGTTAGCTAGCTAGCTAGCTAGCTAGCTGCTCCGTTGGTCAGCTAGCTGGTCGGATAGCTAGCTAGCTAGCTAGCTAGCTAGCCAGCTAGCTAGCTAGCTAAATTTGGTCAGCTAGCCGGCTAACTTATTAGTGATCCAGCTGGCTAGCTAGCTAGCTAGACAGCGAAGTTGCTGCGTTGCTTGCTAGCTAGCTAGCAGCAAGTTAGCGGCTAGCTAGCTAGCTAGCAGCTAGCTAGCTAGCTAGCTAGCTAGCTAGCTGCTGGGAGAGAAAAGCAGCGAATTGATTTGTTGGGCCCAGAACATTAACTCGCTGCAGCGGCGCACCGAATGCAGCGGCTGCAGCTGCTGCTGCAGCTGCTGCTGCAGCTGCTGCAGCAGCTGCTGCGTGTTCGACCCCTCCCACAGCTGCTGCTGCAGCCGC
>NW_013542354.1:0-190 GCF_000499545.2 Eimeria tenella
ATCTACTTGCTGCTGCTCTTGCTGCTGCTGCTGCTCGAGATCAAATGGATTTGCTGCTCTTCAGGCAAAGAGAAATCAAAGAAAGAAATGTTGCAGCTGAAGGAATTCGGGAGCAGCTGAGACAAGAGCTCCGGCGGCAGGCAGCAAGCACAGCGAAACTGGCAGCAGCAGCAGCAGCTGCAGCAGCAGC
>NW_013542354.1:290-473 GCF_000499545.2 Eimeria tenella
AAGCTACTAATCAGAGAAACAGAAATATTTCCAGATATTTAGAATTATTATTTTTATCAAATAAAAGAACTGAAGTTTCGCATCCGCCGTTTCGTTTGCCTTTCTTGTGAGCTGCTCTGAGGTGTATGGACACCGCAGGCGCGCAGCAGCAGCAGCAGCAGCAGCAGCAGCAGCGGCTGGCGG
>NW_013542354.1:532-1172 GCF_000499545.2 Eimeria tenella
AACAGAACAAAGCATGCAATGGAGCAGCAGCAGCGACGATGCAAAGCAAGCAATGAAGCAGCTTCAGCAGCAGCAGCAGCGCCAACAGCAGCAGCAGCAGCAATCTTGGGCACGTGCAATGTCTTTCTTTTCTGTTTTCTGGTGTGCTCTGTTATTTCTGGCTTTTAAGCCCCGATTTCTTTGCTGTTGCGGGGCCAGTTACTGCTGCTGCAGCTGCTGTTGCTGCTGTTGCTTTTGTTGCTGCTGCAGCTGCTGTTGCTGCTGTTGCTTCTTTTGCTGCTGCAGCTGCTGCCGCTGCCGTGTTTGTTTCTTTCCGCATTTAATTCCTTGTAATCCTGCTCCGTCTCTGTTTCGTTTGAGGTGCCTGCCGCTGCTGCTACCCTTGTCGTTTTGCTGCTGCTGCTGCTGCTGCTGCCTCGCTGTTCTGCAGCAGATGCAGCAGCAGCAACGAAGCAGCAGTAGCTGCCGCAGCCGCAGCCAATCAGCAGCAGCTGCAGCAGGCAAGATCGTCGCTGCAGCCTTCAGTGCCCTTTTGAGCTGCGTGTACACCGCAAACGCGGGTTTGTCGAAGCAGCAGGAGCAGCAGAAGGGACGGCAGCAGCAGCAGCAGCAGCGGCAGCAGCAGCCGCTGCCGGTGGGT
>NW_013542355.1:0-293 GCF_000499545.2 Eimeria tenella
ACCCACGACTAGCTGTAGATAGCTGTGGCTAGCTGGGGCTAGCTGTAGCTAGCTATGTAGAGCCCAGGCTAGATCTGGGGTGTATGCACACCTGGGGAGGCGGGGGCTCGAGAGGACCTTGCAAATTAATTTTTGGCGGTTTTGCTGAAGTAAGACAAAAAGGTAAATTAAAAAGAAAAATAATTAAATAAAATATATGAATAGGTTATTTAGAAGAAAGAAAGCGCCAAGGGTCTCGAGCGGTGGCTGGGGCTGAGTGCTGCTGCTGCTGCTGCTGCTGCTGCTGCTGATCG
>NW_013542355.1:393-538 GCF_000499545.2 Eimeria tenella
AATAAATTAAAATATTCTTTCTTTGTATTCCACACGCGCTGCAGGAGCAGCAGCAACGGAGCCACCTGCAGCTTTGTCAGTTGAGCAGCAAGAGCAGCAGCAGCAGCAGCGAGAGCAGCAGCAGCAGCAGCAGCTTGTCTGCGCG
>NW_013542355.1:578-2968 GCF_000499545.2 Eimeria tenella
CTTTCTTTTTTATGCAGCTTTTGCATTTTATTTCCCTTTTTAAAATCTATTTTATTAGAAAAAAATACAACACATTCAATTAGGCGAGCAGTCGCGGGGGCCGCAGCCAACTCGGACTGCGCTGCCTTGCCATTAGGGTTTAGGGTTTAGGGTTTAGGGTTTAGGGTTTAGGGTTTGGGGTTTAGGGTCTGGCTGTGCTCACTCTGCATGACACGGGCTCTCCCCGTCTGCGGCTGTGTACTCTGTACGCCGCAGCTGACCCCCCAAATCCTAAACCCTAAACCCTAGAGCCCAAGCCCTAAACCCTAAACCCTCGGAAATTTATTTACTGGTTTTCTCAGTCTCTCCTCTCAGAGCCCGAGCCCCCAGGCGGGAGGCGACGCCTGCGGGCTTACGGCGTAGGGTTTAGGGTTTAGGGACTAGGGTTTAGGATTTAGGGTTTAGGGTTTAGGGTTTAAGGTTTAGGATGGACAGCAGCAACCTCCGCGTCTCCATCCCTCAGTATGAGGAAATAGAAGAGGGCCGCGTCGCCTTCAAGGTGTCTGTACAGTACTCCAAACTCTCGTGGGAAGGTCTGCTGCTGCTGCTGCTGCTGCTGTTGCTGCTGCTGCTGGTGATGCTGTTGCTGCTGATGGTGCTGCTGCTGCCGATGCTGATTCTGCTGCTGCTAATACTGCTGCTGGTGTAGCTGGAGCTGCTGCGGTCGCCGTTGCTGATGCAGCTGCTACTAGCTGCTGCTGCTGCTCCTGCTGCTGCCATTAGCTGCTACTGCTGCTGCTCTCAGTAGCTGCTGCTGCTGCTGCTGCTGCTGTTTGCATGCGTTTTCTTGCCTGCAGTATGGCGTCGCTTCAGCGATTTCGCAGCTCTTCACGAGCAGCTGCTTGCCAGGTGTGCTGCTGCTGCAGCTGATCTGCTGCTGCTTTGCTGCTGCTGCTGCTGCTGCCGCCGCCGCAGTTGCTCTGCGTGCTGCTGGCGCCTTTGCTGCAGTTGTGCCCGGTGCCTTTGTTGCTACTTGTTCACTAGCCCTAGGAGCTGCTGCTGCTATCCCTGTTGCTGCTGCTGCTTTTGCTGCTGCTGCTGGTGCTGCTGCAGCGATTACGGGGCCCTGCCGCCGCTGCCCCCCAAGACTTTGCTGCCACCTGCGACTGATCACCATTTCTTGGAAAAGAGAAAAGACAAGCTGTTCAATTACCTGCAGGTTAGCAGCTATCTAGCTAGCTAGCTAGATAGCCGGCTAGCTAGCCAGCTAGCTAGCTGCTATCTAGCTAGCTAGCTACCTAACTGGCTGACTGGCTAGCTAGCCCGATAGCTAGCTAGGCCTGTCGCGATTTAGCTAGTTAGCTAGCAGGACCGTAGCCTATGTAGCTAGCTAGCTAACTAAGTAACTGGCTGAGTAGGTAGCTAGCTAGCTAACTGGCTAGCTAGCTCTTCGCCAGCTGGCTGGCTAGCTCTGTTGCTGCAGGAATGGCCAGCTTGATGGCTAGCTGGCTAGCCACCAGAGCGGCTAGCTATGTAGGGGGCTGACTAGCTAGCGGCGCTTTCAGCTGGCCAGCTAGCTGGCTAGCTAGCTAGTTAGCTAGCTAGCTGGCTGGCTGGCTGGCTAGCTAGCGAGGTAGATGGCTAGCTAAATTGATGTCCAGAGACTTGGACGACTGGCTAGCCCTTCAACTAACCCACGAGCTGCGGTGAACCTGGCTGGCTAGCTAGCTGGCTAGCTAGCTAGCTAGTTAGCTAGCTAGCTAGCTAGTTAGCTAGCTAGCCAGCCAAGCAGCTAGATGTTAGCTTGCTGGCTAGCTAACTAGCTAGCCAGACGTCGATTTAGCTGCAAGGGGAGGTGTGCTTTGTTTTGTCTCTAGACGAAAGACGAAAGCAATGGCTAGCTAGCTAGCTAGCTAGCTAGCACTGGCTAGCTGGCGAACTAGATAGCCAGCTAGCCAAATTCCCGCTGAGCAGACAGCTAGCTATCTAGCTAGCTAGAGAGCCAGCTAAACGCATATCTGGCCCGCTAGCTGCTGCACCTGCTTGAGATGCTGGCTAGCTAGCTAGCTACCTAGCTAGACAGCTAGCTAGATAGCTAGCTAGCCAGGTAGCTAGCCATTTAGCTAGTTAGTGAGCTCTGTAGCTGCAGCTGCAGGACTCTAAGCCCCTCTCCGTTGCCGCAGCTGCTGATTTATTTTGCGTTGCTGTTGCTGCTGCTCGTTTCGCTGCTGCTGCTGCTGCTGCTGCTGCACATTATTTTGTCTTATTGCTGCTGCTGCTGCAGGAGCTACTGCGCCGCCCAGACACTCGAACATCAGAGGAGCTGCTGAACTTCCTATGCCTGACTGAGCAGGTAAACAGCAGCAGCAGCTGCTGCTGCTGCTGCAGCAGCAGCTACAGCAGCAGCAGCA
>NW_013542356.1:0-633 GCF_000499545.2 Eimeria tenella
AGGTAGTCCAGGCGGTCCACGTCCAGGCCCGTCCGCTGGTTCGCTGCACCCAAACCCTAAGCCCTAAACCCTAAACCCTAAACCCTGAAGCGTGAAGCCTGAAGCCTAAACGCCAGGCCCTCAACCCTCAAACTTGAGAAGTGTGGCCTAGATATTAAACCCCGGACCCCAAATGCTAAACCCTAGATCCCGAAGCATAGACCCTAAACCCTAAACCCTAAACCCTAAACCCTAAACCCTCATTCAAAAGCCCTGCAAAGCCCCTGAGGCATCAAGCCCAAGAAAGCGCTTCTTCCAAACCCCGGACCTCCCTGTTGCATCCGAATCAGCTCGGCTCTTTAGGATTTAGGGTTTAGGGTTTAGGGTTTAGGGTTTGCGGACCGACGATATCGAAGGCGGCCCTGGTGAGTTCGTCGACGGGGGGGCCCCCCAGCAGTCCCCGGTAGGACTTGGGGGCCCCCTCAATGAGTTGTTGAATTAAATTTAAATCATCTAATTCTATTTCTTTGCACTTTCCCTTTTCCAAAATGTTTCCCAACATTTCCTCCACCATGGCTTTGCTCATATCTTCATGTCTCCACTTCGGGGCCACATGGTCCGCGGGGGCTGGGGGGGGCCCCCCGGGGGGCCCCC
>NW_013542356.1:727-858 GCF_000499545.2 Eimeria tenella
TCGAAAGAATGGCTGAAGGGCCCGTGGCCCAAGTCGTGGCAAAGTCCAGCTATTTCAATGCACTGCTGCAGCCGCCGCATTTCCTGGCAGCAGCTGGGGGCCCCCAGGGGGCCCCCCAGGAGGCCCCCCAG
>NW_013542356.1:958-1156 GCF_000499545.2 Eimeria tenella
AAAATAATAATTCT
Organism: Eimeria tenella; assembly: GCF_000499545.2. Taxonomy (NCBI): domain Eukaryota; phylum Apicomplexa; class Conoidasida; order Eucoccidiorida; family Eimeriidae; genus Eimeria; species Eimeria tenella. The sequence goes on from NW_013542356.1 coordinate 973, forward strand.
ATTAATTTAGAATTCATCTATTATTTATTTGTTTATATTTAGTTATTATTTAATTAATTTATTTAATTTATTTATTTTTACCTCTTCAAAAACGCCATACAATTTGCACCAGGCGTTGAAGGCCTCGCGAGCTGCTTCCACCTTGGAGTTGTCTTTGCAGTAAACCCTGCAGCAGCAGCAGCAG
>NW_013542356.1:1197-1985 GCF_000499545.2 Eimeria tenella
ACCATCTGCGTCTTCTGCAAATGGAGATAATCCGAAATACTTTTTTTCTAAAATGGAAAAGTAGCGGCGAGCCAAAGAACCAACTCCTGAATTAAAATAAATTCAATTAATTTAATCAAATTCAGCTAATTAAATTCAATTAATTAAATTGAATTGAATTGAATAATTGTTTACCTGGTGATTGGGTTAATCATTAGGTGGTTGTTTAGTTGGATTGGTTTTTGATTCATTCCTCATGAAGTAATTGGCGGGTAAAGTTCACCGCCGCCCAACCCTACCCCTAAACCCTAAACCCTAAACCCTAAACCCTAAACCCTAAACCCCAAACCCCAACCCGCACCCGCCACCCCCAACCGCGAACCCGCTTCCCCGCCCCCCAGCCTTAACCCCAAACCCCAAGCCCCAAGCCCCAAGCCCCACGCCCCAGGCCCCAAACCCCAAACCCTAAACCCTAAACCCTAAACCCTAAACCCTAAACCCTAAACCCTACCTAGGGAGTGTTCGAAGCGCGTGTGGGTGGCCGAGGGGAACACGAACTTGCAGGCCCCCAGTTGGGCCAAATGGCGGAGGCGCTGGAGGTAAGGAGTGTCGATGATTTGGTCGAAGACGAAGCGGTCGAAGTGCACGTAGGAGTACACCTGCCAAACCCTAAACCCTAAACCCTAAACCCTAAACCCCAAACCCTAAACCCTCAGCGCCGAACGCTGCCGGAAGAGGGGAGGGGGCGCTGCGCTGCGAGCGCCCGGGGGAGCCACGGGGGTGCAGTGTGAGCCAGAAGACGGAAGTGG
>NW_013542356.1:2110-2259 GCF_000499545.2 Eimeria tenella
AAGCTCACCCTGTCAGCGACCTTCTTGAATTCCTTGTCCGAGGAGATCTGCTGTCTTTCTCGCCTTTCTTGTTCTGCTGCCTGCTGCTGTTGCTGCTGCTGCTGCTGCTGCAGCAGCAGCCGCAGCAGCTGCTGGCTCTGCCGGGAATT
>NW_013542356.1:2390-3259 GCF_000499545.2 Eimeria tenella
TTGCTGTTGCTGTTGCTGCTGTTGCTGCTGTCGGTCCGGCCCCACTAGCTGTGGCTTCCGCTTCCTCCTCCTCCATTTCAGTGTCCTGCTGTTGCTGCTGCTGCTCACGCTTCTGCTGCTGTTGCTGCTGCTGCTGCTGCTGCTGCTGCTGCAGAAGCTCCGCAAGGTCCGACAGGGAGAGGCAGCCGTGAGTGGCAAGGGCATCGGCTATGTCCCTCATGTTTTCCTGCAAACTCAAACCCTAAACCCTAAACCCTAAACCCTAAACCCTAAACCCTAAACCTTCATGGCTCCCTCCCCATCCCTGCAGCAACTCGCCTGCTACACGTTAAAGCCTCTATACAGCGCCGAAGAACGCAGCAAACCCTACGCCCCAAACCCTGAACCCTAAACCCTAAACCCTAAACCCTAAGCCCTAAACCCTCGACGGACTCTAAGCATCACGAGTTGCATTTCGTTGAGGTACTTGGCGATGAATTTGAAAAGCATTTCAATCAAACTTTTTCTTTTTTCTTTTTCTATTCCAATTAAACAAAACGGGGGCCTCTCAGCAAGCTCTTCAGCCCTCTCAAGTCCAAAAATGAACCCACTCGGGGGGCCCCCTTGGGGGCCCCCTTGGGGGGCCTCTTGGGGGGCTCCTTGGGGGGCCCCTTGGGGGGCTTCTTGGGGGGCCCCTTCAGTGTTCCCTTGGGGGGCCCCCTGGGGGCCCCCTAGGGGGGCCCCTTCGGCAGGGGCCCCTGCGGGGGCATTTTGGGGTTCACCTTCAGGGGCCCCTTGGGGGGCCCCCTGGGGGCTCCCGTGAGTGGGCCCCTGGGAGGGGCCCCCAGGGGGCCCCTGGGGGCCCCCATGGGGGGCCCCCAGGGGCCCCC
>NW_013542356.1:3302-3801 GCF_000499545.2 Eimeria tenella
AGTGAGCCCTGGGAACTCGCTGGAGTGGATTCGAAGCTGGAGCACAAGTTCACGTCGCTGCCGCTGCTGCTGCTGCTGCTGCTGCTGCTGCTGCTGCTGTCGCAGCTGGCAGCTGTTTCTTGGGAAGAGACATTTGAGGGGGGGGCCCCCAGACCCTTCTTTTCGCCTTGGGGGGCCCCCCTGGTATTTTGTTTGCCTTTATTTGCTGCCAAGAACTTCCGCAGGTCCTCCACACATGCGCTGAGTCTGCTGCCGCAGCTGCTGCTGCTGCTGCTGCTGCTGCTGGGGGCGGGGGCCCACAGGGCCTCCAAGCAGCAGTAAATCAAATCATCCACTGATTTAGGGTTTAGGGTTTCAGTCACCTTCTCAATACTCTCCCTGTCGAAACAGCAAATCTGACTCAAGAAAACCTCCAAAGACGGCTGACTCGCAGAAGTCCAGGGGCCCCCAGGGGGGCCCCCTGGGGGGCCCCCTGGGGAGCCCCCTGGGGGGCCCCCAG
>NW_013542356.1:3901-4098 GCF_000499545.2 Eimeria tenella
CGCCTGCAGGTGCGCCAGGCGCTTCGCCTCTCTGCGGTCGTGTTCCTGCAGCAACTTGAACTCCGACTCAATCACTTTTCGGAAATCTTCGACTCCTTCTTCGAAAGCTCGCTGCACTGCGCGCCGCGTCGGGTAGTGCACGTGGCTGTACCACCACGGCCGCTCTTCTTGGTTTTCCGGCGACAAACCCGCCACGT
>NW_013542356.1:4198-4412 GCF_000499545.2 Eimeria tenella
AGGGGGAGTTTCCCCCTCACAAGAAGGGAGGGTTGGCTTGTCGCAGGACATAAGTCAGAAGGGTTTAGGGTTTAGGGTTTAGGGTTTAGGGTTTAGTGTTTAGGGCTGAGTTGCTGGAGAGGTCTGGGGTGGAGCTTCTTGGAAAAGAAAAGAAGAAAGCAGCAACTAGCTGGCTAGCTGCTGGGGGCCCCTCACCCTACGCCGAGCAGCAGCA
>NW_013542357.1:0-594 GCF_000499545.2 Eimeria tenella
CTGTTGTGGAGGCTGCTGCTGCTGTTGTGGAGGCTGCTGCTGCTGTTGTGGAGGCTGCTGTTGTGGAGGCTGCTGCTGCTGCTGTGGACGGTGCTGCTGCTGCTGTGCAGGCTGCTGCTGCTATGGACGCTGCTGGTGCTGCTATGGACGCTGCTGCTGCTGCTGTGGAGGCTGCTGCTGCTGTGGACGCTGCTGCTGCTGCTGTTTCGGATGCTGCTGCTGCTGTCGTGGATGCTGCTGCTGCATTGTTTGCTGCTTCGTGAGCTGCTGCTGGACGTGCCGCCAGCTGCAGCAGCAGCAGCTGCAGCAGCTGGCTTGTTTGCTGCCTCCCGCGTCCCTGCGCACACCCGCCTCCTCCTCCTCTGCTGCTGCTGCTGCTGCTGCTGCTGCTGCTGCTGCAGGAGGGCTGCTGGTGGGCCCCGGGAACGCAGCAAAAGTGTCGGAGTTGTTCTCGCTGGTGCTGCAGGGCCGGGGGCCCCCCGTGGAAGTTTCTGTGCTGCACAGCCAGCTGCCTTCAGGTGCTGCTGCTCCTGCGTGGCTTGCTGCTGCGCTGCAGCTGCTGCAGCTGCAGCCGCAGGTGCCGCCGCCGCATGG
>NW_013542357.1:694-827 GCF_000499545.2 Eimeria tenella
GGAGAAGCGGGGGCCCAGCAGCAGGAGCACCCGCAGCCGCAGCCGCAGCCGCAGCCGCAGCAGCAGCAGGAGGGAGCGGAAGACGCCCCGCAGCAGCAGCAGCAGCAGCAGCAGCAGCAGCAGCAGCAGCAGG
>NW_013542357.1:927-1142 GCF_000499545.2 Eimeria tenella
TGACCCGGGTGTCGGTACACCTCGACCCGGGGGGCCCCCAAGACACGTTTGCTGTTGCTGCTCGTGCTGCTGTTGCTGCTGCTTCTCCCCTGGGGCCCCACACCCCGCTGCGGGTCTTGGGGGCCTCCTTCGTGCTGCAGCTGCGGACGGCCGAGGGCCGTTTGCTGGGCCGCGTGACCTCCGCGCCCCCCGCTGCTGCTGCTGCAGCACCCGCA
>NW_013542357.1:1242-1537 GCF_000499545.2 Eimeria tenella
GGAGGCGGTGGAGGGCCTCTCGCTGAGCGTGCCGCTGCCAGCACTTTCGCAGTTGGCAGCAGCAGTTAAAAGTGTCTCCTTGGAGACACTTGAGGTGGACTGGGGTTTGGCCACGGACTCCAAAGTCCCTCTTTTAGGGTTTACGCAGGTGCTGCTGCTGAACCCTCTCGGGCCCCGCGTGCTGCTGCAGCTGCGCTCCCTGTCTCTTGCTGCATCTCTCGCGGCTTTGCTGCCCGCAGAGGCCCCCCTCGTGCCCACTCCGGGGGCCCCCGGGGGCCCCCCGGGGGCCCCCGGG
>NW_013542357.1:1637-1787 GCF_000499545.2 Eimeria tenella
TGGAAACCTCCCCCGACGGCCTCACCCGACTTCTCGTCGAAATGAATGTCGAAGCAAAAGTGCAGCTCGAAGACGGAGGGAGGCCCCTAAGCGAGTGGGTGAGGGCCTCCATAGAGGGTACTGTTGCCCCGGGGGGCCCCCCGGGGGGGC
>NW_013542357.1:1911-2516 GCF_000499545.2 Eimeria tenella
TGGAGCAATCTGTCTCCTTGGGGCCTGCTGCAGCAGCAGCAGCAACAGCAGCAGCAGCAGCAGCAGCAGCAGCGCCGCGGGGGCTGGACCCCCAACTAGGGACTCTGCGGATCCTGGGAGTGTCTCCTTTGGGGGGCCTCGACTTGGAAGGAGAAGCTTCTTTTGTGTCTCCTGTGCCGGTGAGCATTTTGCTGCCGCCGCTGCTGCTGCGGGTCTTTTACAGCAGCAGCACACTTGCGCTGCTGCAGACGCAGCCCTTTTTGCTGCAGCCCCACCCCGCACGAACTGCTGCTGCTTTCCGCGGCCGTTTGCTGCAGCAGCAGACGCAGCAGGGACTCGAAGACCTCAGCAGCCTCGCAGCAGCAGCAATGCGCGGCTTCGTCCTCGGCGACGCAGCAGCAGCAGCAGGTGACCAGCAGCAGCAGCAGCAGCAGCAGCAGGAGGGGCCCGAGGTGCAGGTGGAGGCCTCTGTGGGGCCCCACTCGGGGGCCCCCCTGTGGCTGCAGCAGGCCTTCGAGGGGGTACAGTTCAGGGCCCCCCTTTCGGTGCAGCAGCTGCTGCCGCAGCAGCTGGTGCAGCAGGTGGCAGTTGGGGTTTTGCAGGCT
>NW_013542357.1:2616-3028 GCF_000499545.2 Eimeria tenella
GGCCCCCCTGGGGGGCCCCCGGAGGGTACCTGGGGCCCCTGGGGGAGCTTCCGGGAGTGGAGGAAGACGCGAGCTGGGTGGCAGTGGGGGCCCCCCTGAAGACGGAGTTGGCGGTGGCGGAGGGGGCGGAGGGGCCCCTGCGTGTGGGGCGTTTTGCTGCTGCGTTTGTGGCGCAGGAGAAGGTGCTGCTGCTGCTGCAGGGAGCAGCAGCAGCAACTCTGGAAAGCCCCTTCGGGCCCCTTTTTCTCTCCCAAGTCCCCCTCAACTGTCTCCTCGAAGTCCCCGGCTTGGGGGCCCTTCAAGAAGTAGCATTTGAGGCCTTTGAGGTGGAGGGTGTGGGGTCTGTGCTGCAGCGCGTGGGGCCCCCCGCGGGGCGCGCTGCTGCTGCTGCTGCTGCTGCTGCTGCGGCTGC
>NW_013542357.1:3070-3269 GCF_000499545.2 Eimeria tenella
CCGTGCTGCTGCGGAGCCCCGCAGCAGCAGCAGCAGCTCTTGGAGACACTTTTCTTTTGCTTTCCTTCCGAGGGACTCCTTTGGGCCTCATGAAAACCCCACAACTCGCCCTCCGCAAGGGGCCCAACAGACTCCACCTCACGGGCAAGCCTGCTGCTGCTGCTGCTGCTGCTGCTGCTGCTCATATGCTGCTGTTGTG
>NW_013542357.1:3369-3591 GCF_000499545.2 Eimeria tenella
GACACCGAAATCGACCTGGCAGCAGCAACTGTCTCCTCCGATTCCATCAAAGTTGCTGCTGCTGTCTCTTTGCTGCTGCAGCCCTTCTTCGGGCCCGAAGTCCCTCTTGCTGTCGAGGGCCTTGCGGTGTACGTACACCTCACGGACCCCACAACTGGCGCCCGCCTCGGCACCGCCCGCACTGCAGCAGCAGCAGCAGCAGCAGCAGCGGGTGCAGAAGCA
>NW_013542358.1:0-353 GCF_000499545.2 Eimeria tenella
TGCAGCGGCAGCAGCAGCAGCAGCAGAACTGACGAGAGGAAACTCACAAATTAGAGCGCCTGCTTCTGAAACTCCACAAATTAGCGGCAGAATAACTTTATTTCAACTCAGGGATAAGGCAGCAGCGAGGCCATTAATGCGCAGCAGCACCACGTCTGCAAACGAGACACCAGCAGCAACAGCAGCAGCAGCAGCAGAAGCAGTTTGGTGGGCACGCGCTGCTGCTGTCTTTGTGTGTGTGCTGCGCAAGACGCAAGCAGACTCTCTTCGCCACCTAGACTTTGCTGCTAACTCTTAACTGCACACACAGCTTCCCTGCTGCTGCCCCTGCTGCTGCTGCTGCTGCCGCTGCT
>NW_013542358.1:462-615 GCF_000499545.2 Eimeria tenella
TCATAGTCTTTTTTTATGAAGCTTCTTCTTGCTGCCTCGTCCTCTGGCGGGGCGATATGAGCAGCAGCAGCAGCAGCAGCAGCAACGATGCGGCGCCGCCCATGACTTCCGGCAGCTCTGTCCCTGCAGCAGCAGCAGCAGCAGCAGGCGGCG
>NW_013542358.1:685-902 GCF_000499545.2 Eimeria tenella
GCAGCAGCAGCCCCGGGTGGCGTCGCCGGGGCCCCTGCAGCAGCAGCAGCAGCAGCAGCAGCAGACGCAGCAGCAGCAGCAGCTGACATCACCGCCTCTCCAACGCCCTCCAGCGGCTCACCTGCCCCCGCGTCAGTGTCCCCCCCTTGGGGTCTAACACCTGCGTGGGGGCCCCCCGTGGGGGGCCCCCCGGGGGCCCCCCCCGGGGCCCCCCCCT
>NW_013542358.1:1027-1261 GCF_000499545.2 Eimeria tenella
GGGGGGCCCCCAGGGCCTCGAGGGGGCCCAGGTGGCGTATGAAAGTGAAGTGGCGTTGGTGCATTTTATAGTTTATTTGGTTTGCTGCATTGGATGTCTTTGCATTTATTTGAATTATGTTGTTTTGGAGTCTTATATATTTGCTTTGTTTTGGGCTTTGGTGTTTTCGATTCCGCTGCGAGCTGTTGTTGCTGCTGTGCTCGGCGAGCCCGGCCAGCGGGCCCCCGCTGCTGC
>NW_013542358.1:1406-1804 GCF_000499545.2 Eimeria tenella
CAGCAGCAGCAGCAGCAACGCCTGCAGCAGCAGCAACAGCTGCAGCAGCAGCAGTTTGTGCTGCTTCACTCCCCACGCGGCCTCCACAGTAGCAGAGGGGCCCCTCCCGCAGCTGCAGACTCTGCACGCGGGGCCGGCCAGAAACCCCCAGAGGAAGCAGCAGCAGCAGCAGCAGCGGCAGCAGCGGCAACAGCAACGGCAGCAGCAAAGAAGAGAGCCATAAGGCTCAAGTGGTCTCGAGAGGCGGCAGCAAAGCAGCAACAGCAGCAGCAGCAGCAGCAGCTGATGCTGCTGACGGATGTGGGGCCGTCTGCAGGCAGCAGCAGTGCTGCTGATACGGCGGCAGCAGCTACCGGGGAACCTCCAGATGGAAATGGAGCAGCAGCAGCAGGTGCTGC
>NW_013542358.1:1830-2240 GCF_000499545.2 Eimeria tenella
TGCTGCTGCTGCTGCTGCTGACTCTGCTGCGCTGCGGCAGGGCGTGCCTGCTGCTGAGGCTGGCCAGCCTGAGGTACACCGCAGCAAGAAGCGGCGGCAGCAGCAAGAAGAAGAGCTGCTGCTGCAGCCCGCCGAAAGCACTCCCTGCAGCAGCAGCAGCAGCAGCAGCAACAGCAAAGGGCGGTGGCGGGGCTCGTGGGTGCTGCAGTGCGTGAAGCAGCGGCTGCAGGGCGTGCTGCAGTTCGTGCTGCAGTCGCTGTCTGTGCGGCTTGCTGTTGCTGCTGTGCTGCTGCTGCTGCAGCCGCTGCAGCAGCTAGCTGGTGCTGCTTCGCAGCGGCTGCCCAGCAAACCCTGGTTTGGGCTTTTGCATCGCTGCTGTTTGCTGCTGCTGCTGCAGCGGCTGGTTTTTT
>NW_013542359.1:0-206 GCF_000499545.2 Eimeria tenella
TTTTGCTGCTGCTGCTGCTGCTGCTGCTGCTGCTGCTGCTGCAGGCAGTGCTGCCTGAAGAAGTTCAGGGCCTTGAAGACCAGGTTTTTCTCTGGGGGGCAATTCAGGTCTTTGCTGCAGAACAGCACGTCCCCTTGGCTGCTGACGGAGACAAACGGAAACTTGCTGCTGCTGCTGCTGCTGCTGCTGCTGCTGCTGCTGCTGCT
>NW_013542359.1:306-465 GCF_000499545.2 Eimeria tenella
AGAGTCCAGTGAGAAGCCCGGCGGCTTCAAGTGTACAGACACCTCGTCGTAGAGACTGATGCTCTGAAAGGCCGACAGCAGCTCATGGTACCCGTCACTCTTGCTGCTGCTGCTGCTGCTGCTGCTGCTGTTGCTGCTGCTGCCGCCGCCTGTTGCATC
>NW_013542359.1:532-1038 GCF_000499545.2 Eimeria tenella
GGTTTATCTTCGCTGGGCTGCAGAGGCGCAGCCCCACAGTGAAGGGACACTTGCTGTCGCCGCAGGTGCAGGGGGGCTTAGCAGCAGCAGCAGCAGCAGCAGCTGCTGCTGCTGCTGCAGTAGCTACTGCTGTTGTTGCTGCTGCTGGTGCACATTGAGAAAAGGCTGCTGTTGTCAGCTTGGGCGTGCGGGTGGAAGCTGCCCGTTGCTGCCTCTTCTGGACTTTTGCTGCTGCTGCTGTTGCAAACGCAGGCAGCAGCTGCTGCTGCAGCAGCAGCCGCGCGGAGCAGCGCAGCTGCGCTGCTGTGCGTCCTGTGGGAAGCAGCAGCACCCGTGCATGCTGCTGCATGAGGCCCTCAGCAGCAGCAAGCGGCAGCAGCAGCAGCTGCAGCAGCAGCAGCTGCAGCAGCAGCAGCAAGCCCCAACGGGAGACAGACCCCATTGAGCCGCCGCAGCAGCTGCTGTCGGAACACTGCAGCAGCAAAACGGCAGACTATAGAATGTTA
>NW_013542359.1:1231-1451 GCF_000499545.2 Eimeria tenella
CTGCTGTTGCTGCTGCGTGGGGCCCCTCAGGGGGCCCCTGTCGGCTGCGCCGACTCAGCTGCGCCGTATCCCAAGGTGAAGGGTTTAGGGTTTAGGGTTTAGGGTTTTGAGTTTCAATTAGTGAGTCTTGTTAATGTATCTTCGAGGTTTCATGGCAACAGGGCCTCAGGCGTTGCTGCTGCTGCTGCCGCTGCCAACTGCTGCTGCTGCTGTGGCAGGC
>NW_013542360.1:0-239 GCF_000499545.2 Eimeria tenella
TGCTGCTGCTGCTGCTCCTGCTGCTGCTGCTACACACCAGCAGCAACTGCAGCACCAACTACTTGAACAGGTAAATAAATAAATAAATAAATATATTATTTTTTAAATTTAAAATAAATTACTTTTTATTTTTATTTTCAACAAATCAGAAACAGACGCAGCTGCTCACGGTTCGCCACTGGGCTGGTCGCGCTGGCCCGGAGGGCCCCACTAAACACTACACCCTAAACCCTAAACCC
>NW_013542360.1:837-1063 GCF_000499545.2 Eimeria tenella
AAATAAAACAAAATAAAATAAAATAAAACCACACCAACGAAAACAAACCAAAAATAAAATAAACCAACTAAACTAGTTCTCAGGTGTACAGACACCTCCAAGCCCTCCACTTTCCCGAGTCACTTTTTCAAATCCAATTTTATTTAAATCCAACCAATTCATTTTATCCACAACAGGAACTCCCCAAAACAGATACAGGGGGCCCCCAGAGTCCTCGGGGGGCCCC
>NW_013542360.1:1163-1463 GCF_000499545.2 Eimeria tenella
CCTCAGGCTGCTGCGAGGCAGTGCCCTTTCAGCCGCATTCTCAGCCTCACCGGCAGCTGCCCCCGAGACCGCAGCAGCAGCAGTAGCAGCAGCAGCAGCAACAGCAGCAACAGCAGCAGCAGCAACAGCAGCAGCAGCAGCCAGGGCTGCTGCTGGCTTGAAGAGAAGCCCGGGGTGCCCCGCGAAGGCAGCAGCAGCTTTGCCTCCTTTTTTGGGCCAACAAAGAAAAAGGGGACAGCAGCAGACGCAGCAGCAGCCGCAGCAGCAGCAGCAGCAGCAGCAGACACAAAAGGAGAGAAA
>NW_013542360.1:1563-1830 GCF_000499545.2 Eimeria tenella
TGTTTGCTGCTTTTGCTAAACCCTCTAGGGTTTCTAAAGAAACAAAACCTGAAAAGAAAAGGCGGAAAGTGGATAAGAATAAATATTTTTTAAATTTAATTAAATTAAATTAAATTTAATTTAATTTAATTGGTCATTAGTAAATGTCAAATAAAATAAAACAATTCTGAAATACGAGACACAAACCTCCCACGCCAATCTGCTGCTGCTGCTGCTGCCGCTGCTGCTGCTCCCGCTGCTGTTGCTGCTGCTGCTGCTGGCACTGCT
>NW_013542360.1:1863-2016 GCF_000499545.2 Eimeria tenella
GAAGCAATAAATCCTTTAAACTTGATGCCAGCTTTCGACAATGAACCTCATTTGGGACTTTCAACCAAAAGAGAAGTTTCCTCCATTCCCAAAACCGGAGACTCCAAATGTACTTTGCTGCTGCTGCTGCGGCTGCTGCTGCTGCTGCTGCTG
>NW_013542360.1:2044-2270 GCF_000499545.2 Eimeria tenella
GTAAAGAAGAACTTTGAGAATGGATTTGGGTTTTTTAATTTCTTTTTTTATTTCTTTTTTAATTTCTTCTTTTATTTCTTCTTTTATTTCTTTTTTTATTTCCTTTTCTTCACCACCCCTTTGCTTCCTGCTGTACAGACACCCCACGGGCAGACACCGCAGCTGTGGGGCCCCACACTTTTCCTCCATTTTCAAAATTTTATTTTTTTATTCTTTTTTTCCTTTT
>NW_013542360.1:2353-3153 GCF_000499545.2 Eimeria tenella
GGAGCGAAAAGGAAAAGCAGCAGAAAAGGAGAGCATTGACTCTGTGGTGTATGTACACAACTTCGTCAACGAAGAGACTTGGCACAAAATCAAAACCCTAGAACAGAAACACCCGTAAACCCTAAACCCTAAACCCTAAACCCTAAACCCTAGGCCCCAAGGCCTCCGCGCTAAACCCTCGGCGTGGGCAGAGAGGCAAAACCCTAGCGCAGATCCGCAAGTAAACCCTAAACCCTAGCCGCGGGGGCAGAATCAAACCCTAGAGCAGCTGCAGAGGTAAACCCTAAACCCTAAACCCTAATTTGTGGTTTAGGGAATGCGCCGAAGTTTCGCTCACGAGATTCTGCGGCCGTTCGGAAGACAAGACGCTGACGGCGAGACTCATGGAGGTCCTTGGCTGGTAAACCCTAAACCCTAAACCCTAAACCGTAGTGTTTGTAGAGGGTTTAGCATTTCCGTTTTCTTTTTTTGGTTCTTTTGAGCTTTTTATTTTATTTTATTTTTTTTTTTATCTTGTTTTGTTTTGTTATCTTTATTTAATTTTATTTTTTTCTCGCCTTGTGAGGTCCAGCTAAAGGTGAATGGGCAAAAGGCAACTCATTTGCTAGCGAAGTTAGGGTTTAGGGTTTAGGGTTTAGTGTTTGGGGTTTAGGGTTTTTGTCCTTGATGCTACAACTGAGCTCTTCAGCTAACTACAGTTCCAAGGCCTGAAACCCAAAGCCTAAATTTAAAACCCTAAACCCTAGCCCCAAACCCTAAATTTAAAACCCTAAACCCTAGCGCCAAACCCTAAACCCTAA
>NW_013542360.1:3384-3598 GCF_000499545.2 Eimeria tenella
CTAGGCCCTACACAGTGTGCGTTTGGCCTTGTAGCAAGGGGGCCGCGCGTTTGTCGGTGTAGCGCTGCGGCGTTAGGGTTTAGGGTTTAGGGTTTAGGGTTTAGGGTTAGGCTGCGCCGTTGCTGCTGCTTCTTCGCATTCCTCCTACATCAGCAAATGGGAGGGAGTCTCGTGCTGCGGGTTTGAGGGTTTAGGGTTTGCGTAGGGTTTGCTG
>NW_013542360.1:3625-3904 GCF_000499545.2 Eimeria tenella
CGTGCACGTGTACACGCTGCGGGAGAGCCAAATGCGGGTGAACGGGCTGGGCTTCGCGGGAGACGGCAGTTTGCTGTTTGCGGCGAGCTGGGACTGCTGCCTCCGCATTTGGGACGTTTCGCGCTGCTGCTGCTTGCGGACGCTGAACGCGCACCGCCACGGCATCGAGGGTTTGTTTTTAGTACCCTCCCACCCCCAGCTGTGCCTCTGCCCCTCCAGGGCCCCGCAGCCCCTCGCGGGGGCCCCCCCCGCGCCGGGCCCCGCGGGGGCCCCCGCGGG
>NW_013542360.1:4004-4137 GCF_000499545.2 Eimeria tenella
CGCGTTTACCTCCAGTCTAGGGTTTAGGGTTTAGGGTTTAGCTAGGGTTTAGCTTCGGGGGCTTCCCCGGGGCTGGTTTGAGCGCGTCGCCGGGCGTTGGGGCGCGGCCCTGGCTCGCGCCCGCTAGGGGTTT
>NW_013542360.1:4244-4674 GCF_000499545.2 Eimeria tenella
TGCTACAACCTGAGGCTCTGGGACTTGCGGGAAAACAGATATGTGAAGGTGATTGCAGTTGGGGGGCGCGTGGTGCCGGGAAGTGGGGTGTACGTACACCCGAGGAAGAGCGCGTTCGTGTGCTGTACAGACGACGGAATGGTGAAGTACTTTTGTTTGGAAAAGGACTTTTGCATTTGGAAGAAAAAAACCAACACTTCCCGCCCCCTGGCTGCGCTGCATGCGCTGCATGCAGCCCCAAACCCGCATGCAGCCCCAAACTTGCATGCAGCCCCGAGCCTGCTGGCCCTGTATGAGGGCGGGGGCCTCCTCAGTCTGTGGGACCCGGAGGCCCCCGCAGACCCTTTTCTCACCTTCTCCATCAAACCCTTCCTCCTGCAGCAGCAGCAGCAGCAGCAGCAGCAGCCGCAGCAGCAGCCGCGGCGGGGGG
>NW_013542360.1:4721-5917 GCF_000499545.2 Eimeria tenella
CCCAGATGGCAACTTTTTGCTGCTGGGTACTGACTTGGGTCGCCTTTTTGCTTTTAGTACCTTCTCGGGGGCCCCCGCGGCCCTTTGGGGGCCCCCTGGGGGCCCCCCGGCCTTCTTTGGCCGCCCCGTGGACAGCCTTGGGGGGGCCCTTTTGGGGGCCCTGGGGGCCCCCTCGCTCAGCAGCAGCAGCAGCAGCAGCAGCAGCGGGGTCTCTCGAGAAGGCTTCATTCATGCTGCTTCTGCTGATGCTAATACTGTCTTCATGGGCAACAAAGACGGGTGGGTTTATGCCTATGACTTAAAAGCAGCAAACAACCCAGGGGGGGCCCCCCGGGGGGGCCCCCAGGGGGGCCCCTGGGGGGGCCCCTGGGGGGGCGAGGGCCCCTGGGAGGGGCCCCTGGGGGGCCCCTGGGGGGCCCCCAGGTACTGCTCTGCATGCGCCCACGCAGACAACAGGGACTGGGGGCCCCTGGGGGCCCCCGGGGGCCCCCAGGGAGATATTTGGGGGGAAGGCTGGCAGCAAGAGTGCTGCTGCTGCAGCAGCACTTGGGGGCCCCTCACTGCGTTGGGGCCCCACTGGGGGGCCCCCCTGTGGGTAGCAACAAACCCTAAATATGATATTGTAGCAACAGCAGGATTGAACTGCTCTATTTGGAAATCGAATTGCAGCTGATGCAGCAGCAGCTGCTGCAGCAGACGCTGCTGCTGCTGCTGCTGCTGCTGCTGCAGCAAACGCTGCAGCACCACCTGCACCAGCGGCCTCCGCCGCCCCAGCAGCAAAGAGGCACGCGAGCAGCAGCTGCTGCTGCTGCTGCTGCTGCTGCTTCTGTAGTTATTAAATCAACTGCGGTTTTCGCCTCCGCCCAATTGCATCCATTTGCATCTATTTAAACCTAACTTTAACTTTAAATTTATTTAAAATTAAAACATAAATATGAGTATAAATATAAATATAGATATAAATATAAACATACATATAAATAATAAATATGAATTTCAATGTAATACAAGTATAAATAGGGCCGGTGGCAGCAGCAGCATCACCAGCAGTGCTGCTGCGGCAGCAGTGCTGCTGTTCCAATGCTGTCTTCTGCATGGCTGCAGCTGCTGTGGTGAGCCTGCGTTATGTGCAAGAGCAGCAGCTGCTGCTGCAGCTGCTGTTGTTGCTGCTGCAGCCGCTGCAGTTGCTGCTGCTG
>NW_013542360.1:6091-6230 GCF_000499545.2 Eimeria tenella
CTGCTCTTAGGCTTACAACCCCCCTGCTTTGAGTTCTTAAAGACAGAGGCAGCAAACACCATAACCCCAACGACACACTGCAGCAGCAGCTACTGCTGCTGCTGCTGTTGCTGCTGCTGCTGCTGCTGCTGCGATGGCT
>NW_013542360.1:7264-7954 GCF_000499545.2 Eimeria tenella
CAGCCTCCACCGTTGCCCCACCGCAGCAACACGCAGCAGCAGCAGCAGCAGCTCGGTCTCTGGGGAGGGGCCCCCTCCCGCGCTGCAGCTGCCTGCAGCAGGTAGGGCCCCCCGGGCCACACAGGGGCCCCCAGGGGCCCCCCCACCACAGCAATGCGCAGCAGCCTCACCAGGCTCTCCTGTACCCTTTTGCTGCCAAACTGTACCCTTTTGAGGGGCCCCCGCGCCCCCATGCCACCCAAGTCCGGCCCTCCCTCTTTCCTTACGGGGGCCCCCCTGGGGGCCCCCCAAGGGGGCCCCCAGGGGCCCTTCCATGCATCGGAAAGGGCCCCCCGCGGGCCTTCGCGTAGCCAGTACCCTCTTTACCCGCATCCCTGGGCCTCAGTGCCCCCCGGGGGGCCCCACGGGGGGCCCCCCGGGGGCTCCCCAGGGGCCCCCTACGGGGGAGAGCGTTCCAAAGCCTCGAGGGCCTCAGGGGGGCTCTCAGGGGGGCCCCCGGGGGGCCCCTCGAGGGGGCCTCTCCCGGGGGGGCCCCCCAAGGGGGGCCCCTTCTTGGGGGTCCCCCTGGGGGCCCCCAAGAAGGGGGCCCCCCTCCCGCTGCCTCTTGCTGCTCCCGTAGCAGCAGACATCCAGTGGTGCTGCTCTGAAGACTGGCTGCTGGGGGCCCCCCTGGGGGGCCCTTTTGGGGGC
>NW_013542360.1:8031-8459 GCF_000499545.2 Eimeria tenella
CCCCCTTGGGGGCCCCTGGAGGGTACGGAGGGTACGGGCCAGAGACCCAGCAGCTATTTTGGCTGCCGGGGGGCCCCCCGGGGGCCCTGTGGGGTTTTATGCCGCAGCGCATGCAGTGGCTGTGGGGCCCCGGGCTGTCAACGGAAGCTGCTGCTGCTGCTGCTGCTGCTGCTGCGGGGAAGAGGATGGGAGCTGCTGCTTTTCACTCGAGAACAGGTGCAGAGGGAGACGCAGCAGCAGCAGAAACAGCAGCAGCAGCAGGAAGGCCCAAACGCAAGCAGCACATGTTCGCGCAGCGCCGCCTCTCCGACACCACGCAACAGCAGCAGCAGCAGCAGGTGCTGCAGCAGCGGCAGCAGCAGGAGCCTGGGGCCCACGAGATGCCGCAGATGCAGGCTGAGGCGCAGCAGGAGCAGCAGGAGCGGCAG
>NW_013542361.1:0-184 GCF_000499545.2 Eimeria tenella
GGGGGGCCCCCCTGGGGCCCCCCTGGGGGCCCCCGCAGCATCGGGGGCCCCCTGCGTGCATTTGGAGGAGCGGGTTCCTGCTGCTGCTGCTGCTGCTGCTGCTGGTGCTACTGCAACTTCTGCTGTTGAGGCCCTTTTTGGCTTCCGGCAGCTAACAGAAGTTAAATGCAAAGAAGGTCACTTG
>NW_013542361.1:292-908 GCF_000499545.2 Eimeria tenella
CGAGGCGCCGCTGCCGGCACACGCGGCCGGCAAGGGAGGAGAGGCCTTGGGGGCTCCCCTGGGGCCCCTGCAGCAACAGCAGCAACAGCAGCAACAGCAGCAGCAGCAGCAGCAGCAGCAGCAGCAGCAGACTGCAGCAGCGAAAGGAACAAATGAGGAAGGGTGGGGGCCCTCTCCTTCTTTTTGCGATTTAGTTCGGCTGTCGCTGCAGCAAAGAACTTCCAAAAAGATTTACTGCAAAACTTGTGCTGCCAATGTGCAGTGCACTGTCGACGCAAAGGTATGCTGCTGCTGCTGCTGCTGCTGCTGCTGCTGCTTTTGCTGCTGCCACAGATTGTGCTGCTGTTGTTGCTGCTGCTGGTGCTCCAGAGAGTGCTGCTGCTGCTGCCGCAGGTGACAGTCCCGCTGCAGATGCTGCTGCAGACGATGCTACTGCTGCAGATAATGCTGCTGCGGCTGTTGCTGCTGCTGCTGCTGACGCTCCTTCTGTAGATGATGCTGCTGCAGATGCTGCTGCAGACGCTGCTGCTGCTGCTGCTGCTCCTGCAGATGATGGTGGCTGTTAGGGGGAAATTGGCGGCTTTGCTGCTGCTGCTAACTCTATTGCTGCCACTCC
>NW_013542361.1:948-1598 GCF_000499545.2 Eimeria tenella
CTGCTGCTGCCCCCGCTGCTGCTGCCCCCGCTGCTGCTGCTGCTGCTGCTGCTGCTGTCGACTTCGCATTCTTTTGCGCATTACGTCTCTATACACCATTTGGCTATTTGTGTGTATCATTTCGTTTACTTTATTTTATTATTTTAATTTAATTCATTTAATTATTTATTATTTTATTTAATTATTTAATTTAATTATTTTATTTTTAGGTTTTGTCGCTGCCTCTCTATTTGCTGCTGAGGGTTAATGCCCTCAAAGACATAAACCTCTGGAGGTCTGGAGGCCGGAGGTTTTTGAAGAAAAGAATTTACATCAAGCTGTCGAATCAGGTTTTCTAAACCCTAAACCCCAAACCCTAAACCCTAAACCCTAAACCCTTGGGCGCCAACTCAGAGCTTCCTGCGCCTTCCCGGCGTTCGCCATGCCGCATAGATCGAGCCGTAGCTTTTAGGGTTTAGAGTTTAGGGTTCGGAGTTTAGGGTTTAGGGTTTAGGGTTTAGGGTTTAGGGTTTTGCGCAGGACGTGGAGGTATCCGAAGCTGCTGCTCCAGGGTTTGTTCGCTACGACCTTGTCAGTACCCTTTTTGCAGTTTTGCCCGTAGGGGGGACCCTGGGGGGCCCCCATGGGGGCCCCCCAGGGGGGCCCCCCCG
>NW_013542361.1:1696-1928 GCF_000499545.2 Eimeria tenella
TTTGCTAAAGCAGCAAATTCAGAAAGAAGAGGAAGAGCAGCAGCAGCAGAAGAAAGCAGCTGCCACCTTGTGCTGCATGTTCGGTATGCAAGTCCCTAAACCCTAAACCCTAAACCCTAAACCCTAGGGTCTAGTGCGAGGCGGGCTGGGGGCGTTCGGCTGGCGGTGTTCCGTGCTGCTGCACCTGCTGCTGCTGCTGCTGCTGCTGCTGCTGCTGCTGCTGCTGCAGGGT
>NW_013542361.1:2083-2271 GCF_000499545.2 Eimeria tenella
TAAACGACTTCGTGTTGTCTTTTTGTCGAAGTCGATCTGTTTCCAACTTTTCTTATTCTTGGAAATTCCCTGCAGTGGTTTGTTATGCCCGCGGAGACACCAAAAGGGGCGACGCAATAAACTTCGGCCTTTTCAACAGGGTTTGCAAACCCTAAACCCTAAACCCTAAACCCTAGCGCCACAGCCTC
>NW_013542362.1:0-463 GCF_000499545.2 Eimeria tenella
CAAAACTAAAAGAATTAAACTAATTTAATTTATCAATTATCTCATTGCATGCAGCCCTTCTTCGCTCAGGCAGCAGCGCTGCAGCGCTAACTGGTCTCGAGAGGATCGCTGGTGGGGCCCCCCGGCCCCGTCGGCCCCGAGGGCTCTGGGCCCCAAGTGTTGTTTCTGTTGAGTTTATTTTGCGCATTTAATTCCAAAAGGCCTCTCATCTGCGCCAATTAGCAGCAGCAGCAGCAGCAGCAGCTGCACGTGGTTGGAGCCGGAGCCGGCGAGGGCCAGTCCCAGGCGGATTCCTCTGCTGCTTCCCTGGCTCGCAGCAGCAATTCAAAAAGGGCATTTGAGTCTGCATTTGCTGCTGCTTTTCCGCAGCCGCAGCAGCAGCAAGATGCGTGCGCAGCGACTGCTGTGGCCCATCCTTGCAGCTCTCCTGGGGGCCCCCCCGGGGGCCCCCCCGGGGCCCCCG
>NW_013542362.1:524-681 GCF_000499545.2 Eimeria tenella
CCGTGGGGGACCCCCATGGGTCCTGGGGCCCCCCTTCGGCTCCAGAACCTGCGCAGCAGTCGGTGCCCCCTGTGGGGGCCCCTGTGGGGGCCCCAGTGGGTGAGGGGGCCCCCCTGGGGGGCCCCCCGGGGGCCCCCCGGGGGGCCCCCGGGCGCCG
>NW_013542362.1:695-1399 GCF_000499545.2 Eimeria tenella
GGGCCCCCCGAGAAGAGGATGAAGCGGCGATTGCTGCAGCACTGGGCCCCTACTACCTAAGCCCCGCGGAGCAGCAGCAGCGCGGGGCGCAGCAGCGGCGAAGGGCCCTGCTGCGGCAGCTGGGACTTGCTGCTGCTGCACTGGGGGCCCTCGAACTTGTGCTGCGGGTCTATTTGCTGCCACTGGCCCACGCGCAGCGCCGCGAGCGCCGCAGGCGCAGCCCCGGGAAGCAGCAGCAGGGGCCCCCCGAGCTGCTGCCGCTGCTGCTGGCTTCTCCCCCAGTTGTGGGGTTTGCTGCTGCTGCTCTCGTGCTGCTCTTCTGCAGCACTGCTGCTTTCTACAGAAACCTTTACCTCCTCATCGTCAGCAAAATCGGCTGACAGGGGGCCCCCCGCTGCACTAGGGGGGCCCCCTGTGCCCTTCAACGCCCAGGGTCCGGGGGCCCCTTGGGGGCCCTTTGGGGGCCCTGGGGAGCCCCTGGGGGCCCCTGGGGGCCCCTGGGGGCCCCTGGGGGCCCCACAAGCCTTGGGGGCCCCCGAAGCTTCTGGGCGGTCTGTGGGGTCCCTGGGGGCCCCTGGGGCCCCGGGCTGCTAGCTGCTGCGGGGGCCCTTCTTTGGAGCCTTCGGGGGCCCCCAGGGACTTCGGCATTTCTTTTTAGGTGTGCTTGCGATGTGGGTTGGCTGCTGCAGCAGCTGCTGCTGCTG
>NW_013542363.1:0-406 GCF_000499545.2 Eimeria tenella
TTTCTTGCTGCTGCCGCTGCTTTTGCTGCTGCTGCTGCTTCTGCTGCTGCTGCTGCTTTTGCTGCTCCTGCTGCTGCTGCTGGAGAAGTTTGAATTCGAGGATGCAGCTGAGGCTTCCTTCTGCTGCAGCTCTGTTGACGAGCTGCGTGCGCTGCTGTGCGTCTGCGTCAGCCACAGCAGCAGCAACTTTTGCTGCTGCTGCTGCTCTGCTTCTGGCCTTGAAGCAGTGGCCCAAAGCATGTGCAGCAGCAACACAGCGAACAGCAGCAGCAGCAAAAGGGTTCTCGTGGGGATAAAGACAGTCTGCATAGGAGTGCAGCAAATGGTACAGCCGCTCCAGACACGCCGGCAGCCCGCCCCCGCTCCCGCTGCTGCTGCTGCTGCTGCTGCTGCTGCTGGGCTTGAG
>NW_013542363.1:455-670 GCF_000499545.2 Eimeria tenella
GGGTAGTCTGCTTCGGCCAACGGCGAGCGCTGCTGCTGCAGCAAACGGCGAAGACCCGCAGCAACAAAGTGTGGGGCCCCATAAGCATCTACGGGAAAGGGGCCCAGCTGTCCGTACACCGCAAGGGGGTCTGCAGGCGCTTGCTGCTGCAGCACGCCCTCCAGGAACGTCCTGCTGCTGCTGCTGCTGCTGCTGTTGGGGGCAGCAGCAGCAGC
>NW_013542363.1:762-1097 GCF_000499545.2 Eimeria tenella
AGTGGTGAAAGGCGCGCAGTCAGGGAGCGACAATGTGACCTCCTCCAACTGCTGCTGCTGCTGCTGCTGCTGCTGCTGCTGCAGGGCGAACGGCGAGGCAGGGCAGAAGGCAGTGCCTGCAAGGCTCTCCACGCATGCGTCCAAAATGCTGCCTCCAGCATAAGTGCTGCTGCTACTGCTGTCGCTGCGCTTAGCTTTTGTGCTGCTGCTGCTGCTGCTGCTGCTGCTTTGCCGTTGCACGAACAGCTGCCGCGCAGCGGCAGCAGCATCGTCCAGCTCCTCGTCGAAAGTGCAGGAGAAGTCTAATGGCGGCAGAGCAGCAGCAGCAGCAGCAG
>NW_013542363.1:1183-1443 GCF_000499545.2 Eimeria tenella
GCCCTCGCCAGGCCGAAGGCCTCGAGCGTGAACCTGCTCTGCTTTGCTGGGTCAGCAGCAGCAGCAGCAGCTGCAGCAGCAGCAGCAGCATCGTCTCCTTCTGATTCTGCTGCTTCTTCTGTTGCTGCTTCTTCCTCGGATATGTCCTCATCTGCCTCAGTCTCTTCATCCGTTGCTGCTGCTGCTGCTGCTGCACTCACATCCGAGTCTGAAGCAGCATCTCCTGACTCCCTGCCATCTTGCTGCTGCTCCTTCTGCAG
>NW_013542364.1:0-275 GCF_000499545.2 Eimeria tenella
GGTTGCTGCTGCTGCTGCTGCTGCTGCGTGGCGGAAAGGTCACTTTAGATATTTGCTGCTTATTTTCGGAGGAGGAGGAGCAGCAGCAGCAGCTGCTGCTGCTCTTGCCTTGTGCTGCAGCAGCAAACGATAAGTCAGGGAGGGGAAGGGCAGCACCTGGATGCCTGTCTTCGCCGGAATGACCTGCAGACCCAAACCCTAAACCCTAAACCCTAAACCCTAAACCCTCGAGCTTCAGCGGCCGCCAGGACCCCCGCAGCTGTCCTCGCCCAGAG
>NW_013542364.1:375-577 GCF_000499545.2 Eimeria tenella
CCAAACCCTAAACCCTAAACCCTAAACCCTAAACCCTAAACCCTAAACCCTGCAAAGAGCGGGAATAGCTTGAAAGCTGCATTAAGACACGCCACACTGTCTCCGCATATGCAGCAAAGGACAACTGGAATCCACAGCAGCAGCAGCAGGAGATATAGAAGCAGCAGCAGCACGAGTCACAGCAGCAGCAACAGCAGACACC
>NW_013542364.1:677-1197 GCF_000499545.2 Eimeria tenella
GCCCCAAACCCCAAACCCTAAACCCTAAACCCCAAACCCTAAACCCTAAACCCCAAATCCTAAACCCCAAACCCTAAACCCTAAACCCAAACCCTAAACCCCAAACCCTAAACCCTAAACCCTAAACCTTACCTTTTTGAGGAGGTAGAAGACGTGTCCCGTGGCAATGCCCAGCAGCGCGGGAAGGGCCCCGCGCAGCTGCTGCTGCTGCAGCGCGTCTGCTGCTGCTGCTGCGAAGGGCAGCAGCCAGTGTGGGGCCCTGAGGCCCAGCGGCAGCAGCACGAGAGTATGGGGGCTGCTGCGGCTCAGCAGGTAAGAAGCAGCAGCAGTAAGGGGGCCCCCATAAAAGGGCATTTTGAGGGGCCCCGCTGCTGCTGCCAGCAGCAAGCACTGCAGCAGCAGGAACTGCAGCAGGTGGGCAGTGCCGGAGGCAGCAGCAGCAGCGGCGGCGAACTCCTTGGGGTTGCGCCACTGGCGCTGCAGCTGGCGCTGCAGCTGCAGCAGCCGCTGCTGCTGCTGC
>NW_013542364.1:1277-1646 GCF_000499545.2 Eimeria tenella
GCAGCGCGCCCCGCTCCGTCTCCTCCAGCCGCTGCAGTGCTGCTGCTGCTGCAACTAGCCGCAGCAAAGTCCCAAACGAGGGGGGCCCCTGGTAAAGGGCCCCCGTTAGGGGCCTCCAAACTTCTAGGGCCCTCCCCACACGCCCCCAGTGCATGCAAATTGCTTCCTGCTGCAGCAGCGGCTGCTGCTGCGGCCACGCGCTCAGCAGCGACAGCAGCAAAGAAGCAGACACCCACAAACGCGTAGCAGCAGGAACTCCCATGTACGCCCTGCCCGCTTTGCTGCAGCAGCGCAGCAGCTCCCGGCCCCACGCGCTCCGCTGCAGCAGCCCGAGCGCCCTGCTGCTGCTGCTGCTGCTGCTGCTGCTGC
>NW_013542364.1:1702-1848 GCF_000499545.2 Eimeria tenella
CCGCTGCTGCTCCAGGTGCGCAGAGCGGGGGCTCCGGCTGAAAAAGGCCAAACACGCCCGAGCTCCGGACCCGCCTTTTGTTGCTGCTGCTGCCGGGGCTGCTGCTGCTGCTGCTGCCGGGGCTGCTGCTGCTGCGGCAGCAGGCG
>NW_013542365.1:0-5163 GCF_000499545.2 Eimeria tenella
CGGAGGGCTAGCTGGGTAGCTAGCTAGCTAGCTAGCTAGCTAGCTAGCCTGCTGGCTAGCTAGCTGGCTGGCTTGGTAGCTAGCTAGCTAGCTGGCTAGTCAGCGGACGGAGGGCCAGTTCGACGGGCAGCTAGCTGCGTAGCTAGCTAGCTGGCTCGCTGCGCTAGCTGCGGGTAGCTAGCTAGCTATCCAGCTAGCTAGCTAGGCTAACAGCCAAGTGGCTAGCTAGCTATTTAGCTAGCTAGCTAGCTGGCGGGGCCGACAGCTAGCTGGCTGCTGGCCAGTCAGCAAGATGGCAGGCCATTCCACCCACGTAGCTAACTAACGAGCTAGCTAGCTAGCTAGCTAGCCAGCTAGCTAGCTAGCCAGCTAGCTAGCTGTCCTTGGTTGACCAGCTGGCTATGTAGCTAGCTAGCCACTGGCTAACTAGCTAGCTAGCGTCTGGCTGCTGTCTGCGAGAGTTGGCTAGAAAGAACTCAAATTATTAAAAAATGTGTCAAGTAGAGTAAGAGCAGCATCTGCTGCTGCTGCTGCTGCTGCTGCTCTTGCTATTTATTCGCCAGGAACGCTGCAACGAGTTGCTGCTGCTGCAGCAGCAACTTCTTCCGCCGGGGCTCTCTGTGGAAGAGAGCAGCAATCTGCTGCTGAAGCTGCAGCAGCAGCAGCAGCGAAGTCCTCTCGCTGCATTGCTGCAGCGCGGCAGCAGCAGCGCGCACCTGCCCTGGTGTCTCGGCCTCGCTGCTGCTGCTGCTGCTGCTGCTGTTGGCGAGGAGGCAGGAGAGAGCCGCTGCTGCTGCTGGCTGCTGCTGCAGCAGCTCGTTCTCAAAGTTGCAGCAGCGCTGCAGCAGCAGCAGCCAGAAGTCAACAGCAAAGTGGCGTTTGAGCGGCAGCTGTACAGACACCTCAGGCCGCAGCAACTGCTGCACCTGCTGCTGCTCCCGCTGCTGCTGCTGCCGGTTCAGTGGCCTGTTCTCCTTTTGCGTCTCTCCCTCGAGCTGCTGCTGCTGCTGCCGCTGCTGCTGCTGCTGCTGCTGCTGCTGCAGTTCTCTGCCGAGCAGCAAATGCCTGCCTAGCAGCAAGTTTGCTGCTGCTGCTGCAAGGCCTCTAAGGTC
The DNA here is from genome assembly GCF_000499545.2 of Eimeria tenella. NCBI lineage: Eukaryota > Apicomplexa > Conoidasida > Eucoccidiorida > Eimeriidae > Eimeria > Eimeria tenella. Next base: position 1,113 of record NW_013542365.1, read on the forward strand.
AATCCCGTGGAGGGCCCAGCTCTCTTTAGGGTCTGAACAAACGCAGCAGCAACCATCGAACCTGCTGCTGTTCTGCTGCTGCTGCTGCTGCTGTTGTTGTTGCTGGTGTTGCTGCTCTACTGGGCCAGCAGCGCCGCGTGATGCAACGGCTTGGCAGGCAGTGAGCAGCAGCAGCAGCAGCAGCACCAACGCCAAGCGCAGCAATAACAGCAGCAGCATTAGCAGCAGGCAGAACTTGCAGGAACACTAACGCCAAGAGCAGCAGCAACAGCACCAACACAAGAAAACGCAGCAGCAGCAGCAGCAGCAGCAGCAAACCTTGGCTCTTGTCGCCGAGCAGGGGCTGCAAGATGCAGGTGCTGCAGCAAAGGGATCGGGAGTCGATCCCGCAGCTCCAGTCGATCCCCAGCACTTCCAGCACACTTGCTGCACCCTCAGGAAGCAACGGGTGCTGCTGCTGCTGCTGCTGCTGCTGTTTGGGCTGCGGCGGAGCTGCTGCAGCAGCAGCAGATACGAGGAAGCTGCTTAGGCTTATGTTGCAGTGCAGCAAGCCCACCTATGAACAGATGCAGCAGACACACAGGCTCAGCGCTAGCGCTAGCAGCAGCAGCAGCAACAGCAGCAGCAGTGGCAGCAGCAGCAGCAACAGCAGTAGCAGCTGCAGTCCACTGGTCACCTGGTGCAGCTGCTGCAGCAGGATCAGCTGCTCGTACACCAGATAGAGGCAAAGTTCCTCAGGGGGATGAGCGCCCCTGCAGCAGCAGCAGCAAAAACGTTCGCAGCAGCAGCAGCAGCAGCATTTGGGGCAGCAGCAGCAGCGGCTGCCCGGCTGCAGCTGCAGCGAAGCAATGCCGGCTGCTGAAGTACCAGCAGCAGCAGCAACAAAACCGCAGCAGCGCCTAAATAGATAACAGCAGCAACTAAAACGTACGCAGCAGCAGCAGCAGCAGCAGCAGCAGCAGCAGCAGCGGCAGCAGACTTTTGCAAAAATAGTTCATTAACAATTTCCAGCAGCGACGCCGACTGGGGGGCCCTGGAGACAAGAAGAAGCGTTACGTCTTTGCTGCTGCTGCTGCTGCGCTTGCTACTGCTGTTCTTGCTGCTTCTGCTGCAGTTGCTGCTGCCGCTGCTGCTGTTGCTGCAGATTTGCTGCTGCTGGTGCTCCAGCCGCAGCACCTGCCCGTGGCGCTGAGAGCAAGCACCAAAGAGTCCCGTGCACTGTTGCTGCTGCTGCTGCTGCTGTTTGTGCTGCTGTGGCTGCAGCGCCTGCAAGAAGTTGACGTGGCGCTGCAGCAGCTGCTGCAGCAGCAACCCCCCGAGTACATCAGCAGCAGCGAGAGATGAAGAAGCACAAAAGTGGGCCTCCATTGGCAGTAGCCATTTCGCAGGCGGAGTAGCAGCAGCAGCAGCAGCAGGTCCTGCTGATGACTTTCTCGCTTCTGTTGCACCGGTTGCTGCTGCTGCTGCTGCTGCTGGAGGTGCAGCCACGGCGGGAGCAATGCTGCTCGTGCTGCTGGCCGCTGTGGTGCAGTTGCTGCTGCTGTTGCTGCTCCGGCTGTCCTGAGTTGCCTGTTTTCCACTGCTTGTTTTGCTGCTGCTGCTGCTGCCGGTGTTGCTGCTGCTGCTGCTGCAGTCATCCTTAGCTGGTCCTACAGATGAGCGCTGCAGCCCATAGGTATCGAGGGACATAAGTAAGCTGCTGTTCGTGCTGCTGCAGCTGCTGCTGCTGCTGCTGCTCAGCGTACCGCAAGCACGTTGGCTCTGCTGCTGCTGCTGCTGCTGCTGCTGCAGCGGGTGCAGCGCAAGTCTGCGGTTGCTCTTGCTGCTGCTCTTGCCGCTGTGGCTGCTGCTGCTGCTGCTGCTCGTTTGTGGGGTACTCAAAGGCATCAGCGCCTTTCGGGGCTTTAGCTGCTGCTGAGGAGCAGCAGCGAGACTGCTGCCGCTGCTGTCGCTGCTCTTCACAGTGCTGCTGCTGCTGCTGCAGCAGCAGCGAGCCAAGGATCGGACGCAGAAAAGTTTAGCCAGCAGCAACTCCCGCAGCGCAGCACCGCCGGCGTTGAACTGCAGCAGCAGCAGCAGCAGCAGCAGCAGCAGCAGCACATTAGCAGTAAGGGGGGGTGCTTAGGTTCTCACCGGGAATGCGACGGGCCATGAAAGCCAAACCGTAAACCCTAAACCCTGCAGCCTAAACCCTAAATCCTAAACCCTAAAATGAAAACCCTAAACCCTAATTGTCTCACAAAGAGTTTCGCCGTGACAGGTAAGGGAGCTGATGCTGCAGGATTATCTGCAGCAGGCAGCAGCAGACCACTGAAGCATTTTGGCGCTGCTGCTGCTGCTGCTGCTGTTGCTGCTGCTGTTACGCAAGGCTCTTTTGCAGCTTGTGCAGCAGCAGCAGCAGCTGCTGCTGCTGCTGCTGCTGCATCCTCGTCTTCTTTAAGCAGAAGCAAACGGCGAGGGGGCCTGCTGCTGTCTTGGCCCTGAAGCAGCAGGAATGGTGCCGCTGCTGCTGCTGCTGCTGCAGAGCCCCGCGTTGTTGCTGCTGTTGCTCTTGCTGCTGCTGCTTCTGCTGCGATCGCAGAAAAGACTTCATAATCAAGAGGCAGCGTAAAGCGCGTCCCTGCTGCTGCTGATGGTGCTGCTGCTGCTGCTGAAGCAGCCGAATTAAGGAGCTTGTGCGCGAGCTCCCCGCTGGTGCTGCTGCTGCTGCAGCCTTTGCTGCTGCTCCTGCTGCTGCTCCTGCTGCTGCTCCTGCTGCTGCTCCTGCTTCGGCTGCTGGATGAGCGGCATAGGGCTCTCGGCATGCGGCAGCAGCAGCAGCAGCAGCTGTTGCTGGTGCTGTTGCAGCAGGAATAGCTATAAACCCCAAACGATGGAGTTGTAGGGGGAACGAACGACAGCAGCAAAGGCAAGCTGCTGGTTTTGCTGCTGCTGCTGCTGCTGCTGCTGCTGTAGGGCTGCTGCTCCCGCAGCCGTTGAACTTCGTGCAGCACTTGCTGCTGCAGCAGCTGCCGGTGGGTCGGAGCTGCAGCAGAAGCCCTGCTGCTGCTGCTGCTGCAGTGACCCAGCATTGCTGCGAGGGGCGGCAGCAGCAGCATAGTTGCTGCTGCTTCGTCTTGCTGCTGCTGCCACTCAGCGCTGCACAGCGGGACAAACCTGCAGCAGCAGCAGCAGCAGCAGCAGCAAGCTTGGGACGCAGTGAAGAGCCGAAAGGGTTTAGGGTTTAGGGTTTAGGGCTCAGGACGTGCCTGTTTCTGCTGCCAATTAGAGAGAAGTCAACGGCTGTTGCTGCTGCTGCTGCTTCTTCTGGGAGCAGCTGCTGCTGCAGCACATGCAGCAGCAGCTGCAGCTCCTCGTTCTTGATTTCCTCTGCAGCAGCAACACCAGCAGCAGCAGGATGCTTCCTCGTCGCTGCTGCTGCTGCTGCTGCACTGAGCTGAAGCTGCTGTCTCAGCGAGGGGAGGGGCAGCAGCATTTGCTGCTGCTGCTGCTGCTGCTGCTGCAGCACGCGGGCCACCCGGCTGTCGCTAAGGCTTTTTCCCAGGTGCTTCTGCAGCAAGCCTTCGAGAAGCTGCTGCTCCCGCTGCCCCCCACCCTGCTGCTGCTGCTGTTGCTGTTGCTGTTGCTGCTGCTGCTGCTCCTGCTGCAGGTGCAGTCTTAGCTGCGGAGGAGATTGCGGTGTATCCGCAGTCTGCTGCTTCGGCTGCCTCAGAAGACGCGCCTGCTGCTGCTGCTGCTGCTGCTGCGGCTGCAACTGATGTTGCTGCATTTGCTGCTGCTCTTTTCTGTGCGGTTGCTGCTGCTGCTGGTGGTTAGTGAGAACCTTCGACTTCCTCGCTGTTGCTGCTGCTGCTGCTGCTACGGGAGTGTCTGGGAAGCGGGCAGCAGCCGCAGCAGCAGCAGCAGCAAATACGGCAATCCGACTGCCTCAGCAGCATCAGCAGCAGCAGCACAACCCGCTTGTCTCTGGCTCCCTCTGCTGCAGCGGAAGCAGCAAAAGCAGCGAGAGCAGCAGCAGCGCGGGCTGCTGCTGCTGCTGCTGCGGCTGCTG
>NW_013542365.1:5263-11182 GCF_000499545.2 Eimeria tenella
GCGGCCCTGGCGTCCGGAAGAAGTGGCTGCTGCTGCGCCGGCCCCGCAGCTCAGCAGCTGCAGCAGCTCCTCCGCAGCACACGCTGCTGCTGCTGCTGCTGCTGCTTGAGAAGCCAGGGGTGGTCAAAACAGCAGCGGCAGCAGCAGCTGCAGCAGCAGCGTGTGCAGCTTCCGCTGAGAATGGGGCACCCGGCAGCAGCAGCAAGGAGGCCTCAGAGGGATCCGAAGCTGCTGCTGCTGCTGCTGCTGTGGAGCCCGGGGGCCTCAACCGCTGCTCCTGCTGCTGCTGCTTCTTAAGCTGCAGCATATGCTGTTCCTGCTGCAGCTGCTGCTGTGGCTGCTGCTGCTGCAGCTGCCTATGCTGCTGCTGCAGCTCGCCGCAGCTGCGGTCCATCTTCTCGTTGCTGCTGCTTCGGTCCATCTTTTGCTGCAGCAGCAGCAGCAGCAGCTGCTGCTGCTGCTGTTATCTGCAGCCTACCTCCACGCTGGTGGGACGGAGCCACTGCCTGAGGGCTTAGCGGTCTTAAACCCTAAACCCTAAACCCTCAACCCTCAACCCAAAACCCTAAGGACTAAAAAAACAAAGAGCTTTAAGCGAGAAAAATATGCCAAAAGGGCTGCAGCAGCAGCTGCTGCTGCTGCTGCCTCAATTCGCCGCGCCCCCCAGCAGCACCATGGTGGGGTTGTTTTCAGTGAGTGCTGCTGCTGCTGCAGCAGCAGCAGCAGCAGCGCCAAATATATAATTTTGAATTATAATTTAAATTAAATTTAAAATAAAAAGTAAATAAGTAAAGGGTTTTGGACCAGCAGGAACGGACGTGTGCTGCTGTCGGCGGAGGGGCCCCCACCTAAACCCTAAACCCTAAACCCTAGGCCTCTGAGCACTAAACTAAAAACCCTAGATCCGTAAACCCTAAAAACGGGTTTAGCAGCTCCCACGGGCAGCCCCGTAGCCAACGCGGCGGCTGTGCTGCCTAGGATTTGTCAAGCTTCGGCAGTGAGGGTTTGGGGTTTCTCGAGGGTATAGGGTTTAGGGTTTAGGGTTTAGCGCCTGGCTGTCTGCAGCGCAGCAGCAGCCTCTAAACGCCCTTCCCGCCTTTTGCAACTCCAATGAATACATAAAGACAGAAAATAGAAAATAAATAAAGAAATAAATAAATAAATTAAATAAATAAATTAGCTTTTATTATTATTTGGCTTGCCTCTTTATGCAGCTTCTTCGACGTGGTTGCTGAGTAAACCCTAAACCCTCGTAAACCCTAAACCCTAAACCCTAAACCCTAAGTCCCGGCGCCTAAACCCTAGTAAACCCTAAACCCTAATAAACCCTAAACCCTCAAAAACCCTCCCCAATGGCTATAAAAGTGAGGCGCAGCCCCCACGCTAGAGGGTTTAGGGTTAAGGGTAACCTTAAACAACCTTAGCAAACCCTAATTAGCACACCTACAAAACCCTAAACCCTAAACCCTAAACCCTACGGGAGGGCTACTGGGCTCTAGCGTTTAGAGTGTCCCTAAACAACCCTAGTAGCAACCCTAATAACCACCCCTAAAAAGCCCTTTAAAATCCTAAACCCTAAACCGTAAACCCTAAACCCTAAACCTTAAACCGCTCGGGTGTCTGCGCACCTCAGCTGTCTGTACACCTGAAATACCTTACGGTTTCTTTCCCCTCAAAACCCCACATCTCATTTTGGGGGCCCCTGGGGGCCCCTGGGGGCCCCTATGTGCCCAACTGCAGCAAGCAGCAGCAGCAGGGGGGCCCCCAGTGGTCCACTGGACCACTGGGGAAGCAGCAAAAGTGCACAGGGGCCCCACAGATACCCTCGGAGCAAACGGGGGCCCCCAATGACTGCTGTTACCCGATATATTACCAAGACCTGTTTCCTGCTGCTGCTGCTGCTGCCGCTCCCGCTGCTGCTGCTGCTGCTGGCGCATTTTTGCCTGCACCTGGTGGCCGTAAGAAGTGCCCTATGGGGGCCATGAGAATTGGCAACTGCAGCAGCAGCAACAGCAGCAAAACAAAAAAGCCAGCTAGCAGCTGCTAATTAGCAGCTAGCTAGCTTCGAGCTAGTTGCTGACTGGCAGCAGTTCGCCCGCAGCAGCTGTTTAGCTGCTGCCTTGCTGCTGCTTCGCCGCTAGCTAGCTGCTGTTCCTCTGCCCAGGCCTGGCTAGCTAGCTAGCTAGCTAGCTAGCTAGCTAGCTAGCTAGCTGCTGGTGGCCAGCAGATGGCGCTTTTTCGCTGGGCAGCGGTAGCTAGCTCGCCAGCTATCTAGCTAGCAAACTGGCTAGCTAGCTAGATAGCTGGGCAGCTAGCTAGACAGCCAGCTAGCTAGCTCCGTGGCTGGCTAGCCAGCCAGCTAGCTAGCTAGCTAGATCTCCGCCGCTGTTCTTCCCTCCCCCTGCGTCTTCATGTTCTTTGGGGCTTCCGAACTCGCTTCCGCTGGCTGCAGCACGGCCAGCTAGCTAGCCAGCTAGCTAGCCAGCTAGCCAGCCAGCTAGCCAGCTAGCCAGCTAGCCAGCCAGCTAGCCAGCCAGCTAGGTAGCCAGCCAGCCAGCCAGCTAGCCAGCCAGCTAGCCAGGCAGCCAGCCAGCCAGGGAGCTAGCCAGGCAGCTAGCCAGGCACCTCGCCAGCCACCCAGGAGCCCCCTCCCCTCCCGCGCTGCTGCTGCTGCCGCTGTGCCGCTGCTGCTGCTGCTGCTGCTCAGGCGCCGTCGTCAGCAGCAGCTGCCGGCTTGGGCCTCGCGGCCTCGAGCTGCCTGTAGCTCTTGAACTCGCAGCCGCTGCCGCCAGCTTTGAAGACACAAGCAGCAGACCAGAAGAGGTTGGCGAAGCTGAGAGTGAGGAGAATGGTGAGCAGCTGCGAAGCTGTGGAGAAGACCATCACTTTCTGAAACTCCACAGTTCCGTCCCGCATTCCTGTCCCCCAGCGCACCCACTCCGCCACCAAGCACGCCAGCTGCAGCAGCAGCAGCAGCAGCAGCAGCAGCAGCAGCAGCAGCGGCGGCGGCGGCGGCGGCGGCACACGCACACGCGCCAAAAACGCCGCGTCAGACCAGGTATTCGCGCTGCTGCAGCTGCTGCAGCTGCTGCAGCTGCTGCAGCTGCGGCTGCTGCGGCAGCAGCGGCAGCAGCGGCAGCGGCCGTTGCGGCTGCTCCGCGTGCAGGAGAACAAGCAGCAACTCTCAGTGGTGCTCAGGGTGTGAAGCAGCAGCAGCAGCAGCAGCAGCAGCAGCAGCAGGTCTCTAGCTAGCTAGCTGGCGAACTAACTACACTTTACTTGATGCTGCTCCAGACAGCAGCCTGTCGTGTATTCGAAACCCTAAACCCTAAACCCTAAACCCTTAGCCATGGCTCTCCCCGCTGCGCGTGTTCAGAGCAGACCCTAAAAACGCTAAACCCTAATAAACCCTAAACCCTAACAAGCCTAACACACCCTCATGAACCGTCATAAACCCTCACAAACCCTCACAAACCCTGTTAAGCCCTTGCAAACCCTAATAAATCCACTGAACCCTACAAACCTCCGGCAAAATCTGCTAAACCCTAACCAACCCTCCTAAACCCTAGCAAACCCTAACAAACCCTATCGCCCCTAAACCCTAAACCCTAATATTAAATTCTCGCAAACTAAACGCTTCTAAACCCTCCTACACCCCTGGAAACCCTCAAAACCATGGCAGACCCCAAAAACCCTGATAAACCCCAATTAAACCCTAATAAACCCTAGCAAACCCTAGTAAACCCTAGTAAACCCTAGTAAACCCTAATATACCCTAGCAAACCCTAGGCCTCCAGAGAAAATCCTATCTATCCGCTTAAACCCTTTCTAGCCTCCCCCGCTAAACCCCACGAGCCCCCGCAAACCCTAAACCCTCTGGAGCCCAAACCCTCGCGGGTTTGGGCCTGCGAGGGTTTACAAACCCAAACCCTCGGGGGTTTGGGCTTGCTAGGGTTTACAAGCCCAAACCCTCGCGGGCTTGGGCCTTGTAGGGTTTGCGAGCCCAAACCCTCGGGGCTCTGGGCCTCGCAGGCTTTACGGTCTAGCGCTCAGGACTAGGGTCTAGGGTTTAGGGTTTAGGGTTTAGGGTTTAGGGTAAGTGTGACCTTGAAGATGCCGTTGAGAAGGGTGAGGAGGAAGGCCGCGAAGGTGAAGACGTAGGCGACGAGGCCGAGTTTCAAAAACCCTAAAAGAGCGCATAAGCAAACGTAACCCCCAATGGAAGCGTTTACAACCCCACCCACGAATTGGGGTTTTTCAAAGGGTTCAGTTTGCTTCGCCTGGTAGATGTCGAGGCCCCCAATGACTCCATAGTAAGCAGCAATCAGCAGCAGCGCGAGAGACAAGTTGAAGCAGCAGCAGCTCTTCTCGCCCGCGGGGTTCAGGCACAGCTGGCACATCTTGAGGGTTTAGGGTTTAGGGTTTAGGGTTTGGGGTTTGGGGTTCGCGGGGGGGCGGCGCTCGAGCGGCTCTCGCACGGCCCGAATTCACACACGGGGAAATAAAAAAGAAAAGGAAATAACTTTTATTTTTTTGAATTGTCTTGGTTTATAAACCCTCAAAAGCTTTCTAGAAACGCAAACCCTCGCGAGGGTTTGCAACCGGCAGCCAGTACCAGTCAGCTGCGGGCGCGGGGGGTTTTTGGGGTTTGCGCCAAGCTAATTTCCTATTTCTCCAGCTTTTTCCCCAATTCTAAACCCTAAATAGCCTTTTAATTCTAACTCCAACTCCTAAATGCCTTTATTTTCCCTCAAAAACTCAAACAATTCCCTTTTTCGCGACCCCGCCAAGAGCCAGTGGTCACATCGGCGCTGCGTGCGCGAAGCTCGAGGTGTACGTACACCTCAGCCTCACCTGCGCACCGCCCGCGATCTGCGCCTTTTAATTCATTTATTTTCATTTATTTATTATTATTAACAATTATGAATGTTTATAATTCCATTTTATTGCAATATTTTGATTTATTTCCCCCAAACTCCCGGAGCTGCGCAGCTCGCCACGGGCTGTCTGCAGAAGCGAGTGCCCGCTGCTTCCTTCTGCCTCTTTGCTTTCTTGCAGGCACACAGCAGCTCTTAATTTAATTTATTTCTTTTTATTTCCTTTTATTTCTTTTAGTTTGTCTTTTTCTTTTTCTCAAAACAAACTTTTCCAATTATTTCCTGCTGCCGCCCCCCTGGCCCCCCACAGCCAAGTGCACCCCCTCCTGCCTGCACCAAAGCCATTTCAGGCCAACGCGGCTAGCTACAGCTAGCTGCAGCTAGCTGCAGCTGGCTGCAGCTAGCTGCAGCTGGCTGCAGCTAGCTGCAGCTGGCTGCAGCTAGCCACAGACAGCTAGCCGCAGGCAGCTTGCGCAGCTGGCGGTGGCTAGCCAAGAGACTAGCCACAGCTAGCCAACTGCGGCTAGCCACAGCTAGCGGCAGATAGCCGCCACTAGCCACAGCTAGCTGCAGCTAGCCACGGCCAGCCGTGGCTAGCTGTGGGAAGCTAACTAAGGAGCTCTATATTGCAAACAAAGCAAAGAAAACGAATAAATAAGTAAATTAAATAATAAATAAATAAATAAATAAATATATAAATAAACAAAATAATAAATAAATAAATAAATAATGATTAATAATTATAAATAAACTCATTCTTTGATTAATAAATTACTTTATTTTTTTATTTTCCGCCTCTTCACTTCGAGGCGGGCGTTTGAGGTGTACGTACACCCCAAGGTCAGGGGGCAAAGCAAACACGGGGAGCTGCATAGACAAAAAGGAGGAGAAATTAAAACAAATAAATAAATAAATAAATAAATAAGTAAATAAACAATAACTAATAAACGCCAAAATGAAACAGAGGGGAGCAGCACCAGGAGCAGCAGCAGCAGGTCAGCGGCTGTTGCAGCGGCTGCTGCTGCTGCTGCTGCTGCTGCCG
>NW_013542365.1:11282-56801 GCF_000499545.2 Eimeria tenella
ATTTATTTATTTATTTATTTACGTATTTATTTATTTATTTCAGGAGGCAAGAAGGGCCCCGGGGCCAAAAAGGCAGGAGGCTTAAAAGTGGGAAAAAAAGACGAAGGGAAAACCAAGAGGTTTTTTTGGGACCCTTTGTTTGCAGACGATGTGCCGGGGACTGTTTTTCAGGCAAACCCTAAACCCTAAACCCTAAACCCTAAACCCTAGCTGGGAACCCTAGGCGCGGGTGGGAGGGGCAGCGGGCGCTCCAGAAAGCCCTTGTTTCTGAATTCCGGCGGAGGTTAAAGACAGCGGGGAAGGCCAGGTCTCGAAGCGCTCCCAAACCCTAAACCCTAAACCCTAAACCCAAAACCCTAATTGTGGTTTCCTTGAGTGCAGAAAAGAGAGTCTTTTCCCGTCAAAAAAGAAGACGTGGAGGAAACTTTCGCCAAGCTGGCGCCGAAGGCGAAAACAGAAGTCAAGAAGCCAAAGGTACATTGAAACCCCAAACCCTAAACCCTAAACCCTAAACCCTAATTTTCCTTAACTTATTCTAAACCCTAAACCCTAGTGGCGGGGCAGTTCCCGTCTTTACTATTTGCAGTCAAGTGCTCAGCAGATTACTTCCGTGCTGCGATATCGGCCCAACGGGACTAGCTGTGCTCTAGCTCTGAGGGTTTAGGGTTTAGGGTTTAGGATTTAGGGTTTAGGGTTTTGTTGCTTTTGCAGGTTCTTCAACTGCTGCCAGACTCCAAGAGGTCCCATACCATGAACATTGCTTTGGCCAAATTTAGCAACTATTCTTATCAAGAGCTCAGGGAGGCCATCATAGACCTAAACCCCAAGGTTAGGGTTTAGGGTTTAGGGTTTAGGGGTGACTGGAGGCGTGGCATAGCGCGTTCTGTGTTGTTGAATTTGGGTGTTTGTTCTTAACTTTTATTTCTGTAGTTTGTTATGAATTAATAAATGAATATTATTTATTATTTATTAAGTTAAAATTAATTTATTTCACTTGTCGATTCAGATTTTAACTGTGGAGGCGACGGAGAGCCTCCTGACCTTCGTGCCCACGCCCGAGGAAACCGCGGTGATGAAGGAATACATCAACTCGGGTTTGTTTTGAAGGAAACTTGGCAAACAAATGAACAACTAAATTAAAAATAATAGATTAAATGAAAATTTCAAAGTTATTTCGCATAATTCTGCATTAAAAGCGCATAATCGTGCAGATCGTGGCTTGCGTGGCCATACATAACGCCGCGCATGCATTTGCAACGCGAAAATGTTTATTTCTGCGAGTGTTCTTTACTGTTTAATGCACCTTTTTAGATGAATTAATTGCATTTTGCATTACCTCTTCATATATATGCATATATCTCGCTTTCGTCTAAAGGATCTGTTACATATTTGCGTATCCATTTCACATTTGTTGCATGTTTATGCACAAGAGCACTTGCGCCCCTACCACGCACCAGCTGCCGCAGCAGCAGCAGCAGCAGCGACCAACCGCGCCGCGCCCGCACACCAGCAGCAGCCCAAAACCCCGCTGCACGCCTCCCCCGCAGCAGCAGCAGCAGCAGCAGCAGCAGGTGTTTTGCTGCGCTGCAGGCGGAGATCTCAGGCTGGTGGACCGCCCCGAACAGTTCGTTGCTGCTATGCTGGGCATTCCGCTGATGAAGCAGCGGCTGGAGTGCCACTTGTTTGGGCTGAACTTCGGGGAGAACTTCCGGGAGGCGTGTGGACCAGTGGACCACTTGGCGGAAGCAGCAGCAGCAGCGCGCAGCAGCAAAACCCTCAGGAGCTTCCTCTTTGCTGTTCTCGAAATCGGAAACCTCCTCAACTACGGAGACCCTCAAAGGGGGAATGCCGAGGGTTTCAAACCCTCGACTTTGGCCAAGTTGAACGAAGTCCGCTCCACCACCAAGCCCGTCCGCACGCTTCTCCAGTACCTCTGCGACGTCCGCAAACCCTAAACCCTAAACCCTAAACCCTAAACCCTAAGCCCTGAGTCCTGACTCGCGGCCCCGCCCCCGAGGCGCGCCGGCTTTTGCGCTCTTGCGGGGCTGCCGGCGTGTTCAGGGGGGTGCGGGCATGTTCCTAGCCGCAAACCCTAAACCCTAAACCCTAAACCCTAAACCCTAAACCCTAAACCCTAAATGGTAGTTTGCGGGGCGTTTCAAGGCGGGTTTGCTGCATGCGGGGTGGGGGTTGATTTGCTGCTGCGTTGCGGGAAGTTGGCTTTTGCGGTGCTGCTGCTTGCTGCAGTTCAAGTGTGTGTACACCTGCGTCCTTGCTGCTGCTGCTGCTGCTGCTGCTGCATGCGTTTTTGGATGGTTTTAGTTGGTTTTTTTCCCGTTTCTCGCAGCAGCAAAACCACAAAAGAGGGTTTGCTGCACTGACTGTTTTAAAACACTTTATTGCAGATTATTTGGGAACAAAACCCCGCATTGTTGGACATCTTCAGCGAACTCAAGATCTGCGACAAGGCCCAGAAGATCGACATCGGCGCTGTGGAGGGGAAGATCCAGGCCTTGAAGCAGGGTGGGGTTGTTGTCATAATTCTTTTTCATTTCAACATTTTTATTTATTTCATTTAAAGTCTTTTCAGTTTTATTCATTTTATTTTATCTTTTCCCTCATTCATTTCAGCCAAGGTTTCCGTCCTGTACTCCACTTGCTTCGAGCCTTCTAAACCCTCTTTTGTGGTTTTGCTGCTGCGAACTCCCTCTTTTGTGGTTTCGCCGGTCCAAACTCCCCCTTTTGTGGTTTCGCCGCTGCGAACTCCCCCTTTTGTGGTTTCGCCGCTGCGAACTCCCTCATTTGTGGTTTTGCTGCTCCAAACTCCCCCTTTTGTGGTTTTGCTGCTGCAAACTCCCTCTTTTGTGGTTTAGGAGTGGCGAAAGTCAAAAACACTGTTCAAATGGCGCGAAAGGGAAATGAAGCTTCGGGTGTCTTGGGAGAAAAAGACCCGCTGGCCACCATCATGGACGAATTCGTCGAAGAGGCAGAACCCAAAGTTGCAGAACTTGAAAAGTTCCTCAAAGAAGTCTGCTGCTGCTGCTGCTGCTGCTGCTGTTGTTGCTGCTCTTGCTGCTGTTGCTGCTGTTGTTGCTGCTCTTGCTGCTGGTGCTGCTGCTGTTGCTGCTGCTCCTGCTGCTGCTGGCGGTGCTGTTGCTGTTGCTGCTGCTGCTGCTGCTGCTGTTGCTGCAGTGCCTTTCTGTCAAGTTTTCTTGGAATTCAATTCAGTTTCGGATTCACGAAGTTTGGAAAATCCAGAACTTCAAAGTTTCAATATTTCCAGATCCGCGCTGCATGCGCCTACGGGCGAAATTCGAAAAATTCAGAAAATTCAGAAAATTCAAGTTTTGCGTTTTGGGGGCGATCTGGGTTCTTTTTTGGGTTTTTTTTCGTTTTATTGTTTTAAATTGCATTTAATTCCCACTTGGGGCTATTTATTCGAAAAAAAGATTTTTTGAACTCTTTTTTCGCGTTTCCGCCGCTGCTGCTGCGCAGGCCATGGAGGAATTCACCTCCACTGTCCACTTTTTGGGCTATCCCGAAAAAGACGTGAAGAAAATAAAGCCCGACGAATTCTTCAAACAGATTTTTGCCTTCGTGCGAAACGTGGAAACTGTGCGGAAGGCGAAGCAGGAGCTTCTCGATCGCGAGAGGAAGAAACTGGAAGCTGCTGCGAAGAAAGCAGGCAAGGCCGCGTCCCTCGCGAAGAAATAACGCGAGATCCGCAATTAAAATCCAAAATAAACAATAATTGGCAAAAAAAGAACGAAAAAGGAATTAAAATGGATCAAAAACAATGAATTTCGAACAGGAAATGCCCAGACAGCAGCTACACCAGCGACGGCCGTATTATGCTGCCACTGGAAGCCTCCACCTGTACATACACCCGAATGTGTTCAATATGCACTTTTTATTTTTTTGTTTTTAAGAATTAAAACAACTTATTTACTAAAACAGAAGCTGGCACTTACGGGGCCGTGGGGCAGGGAAGGCAGAACTGCTGCTGCTGCTGCTGCTGCTGCTGCTGCTTTCATCGGCCAGTACGCGCAGCAGTCGTGTTCCTGATGCATAGAGAAGAATGCAGTGTCATTTCTTTTTCTTAAACTTTTCTTTTCAACTTTTATTCTCAACTTTAATTTCAACTTTTATTTTCAACTTTTATTTCAACTTTTTCAATTTTAAAAGAACTTACGAACTTCCTTTTTCGGGACTCGTTGAAGCCTCCGAAGTAGTGCAGAGACTCGCAGGGGCTGCGCAGTCAAGAAATAAAAGAAAAATTAAAAAGTAATTGTGATAATAAACCCTCCTTGATCCCCGCTGCAGCTGCTGCTGAGGTGTACGTACACCCGAACTCTCACCCCCGGTAGCCCCGCCCCCAGCAAGAGCCGTTTGCCTGCAGAGTCCAGCCCTCTGGGCAAACTGCTGCGTAGTTGCGGGCGTAGGGGGGCCCTGGGCACCTAAAAGCGATGAAATGGAAGTTATTTTTTATTAATATTTGCAACTATTCTTTTTTAATTCTTAAAAAGTCAATTTTAACACAAAAAGTGGCGAAAACGCTCACAAATAGACCGCTTTCCGCCGCCCTGCATCCAGCTGGGTGTCCAACGCTGCCATTTCCTCCACGTTGTCTCTGCGGGAAATTAAATTCGAGATAAAATTAAATAATTTCATAATCTCACTTTTCAATTTCATGAATCTGAAAGTAATGCAGCATTAAGCGGGGCGGCGAGGAAGCAGCAGCGGGGAAAGCGGCGTACAAGTTGCTGCGTCGTCGGCAGCGCGTCGAAACCGAGGGAAAATTCATTTGCGATTTCTTCGTTTTTTGGCATTTATTTGCATTTAAATAATAAAAAAATGCAGAAAAATGATGTTTCAATCAAGTACCCTTGATGGTTTCTGCCATGTTCGCTGAAATTCAAAAGGTGATCGCACTTGCAAGTTTCAAGTTTTGCGCAAGTGGCCGAACTCAACGCTTACTCGAGGTGCTTTTTGCGGTGAAGGGATTTATTCGAATAGAATGCGCCTTTACAAAAAGAGAAATTAAAGAAATTAGAAAAATAATGGCAGAAGAGAGGAGCGGATGCCGAGTTGAGACCCTGCAACACAGGGAAACCTGGCGGAAAGGGGGGAGCAGCAGCAGCTGCAATCGCAGCATTTTGCGCTGAAACTTGTTGAAAAATGTATTTTTTTCGTTTTAAGAGTTAATTTAAAAGTGTTTTAGAAAAGTGTTTCGCGGAGTGACGGGTTCTGTGCACAGAGCTGCTGGGGTGTATGCGCACCCATCACGCTCCGTTGCAGCTTTGAGCCGCGGCGCAGGTCAGTTGTATCCTTGTTTGAAAATCTTAGCCCCCGTTGCCTAAATAAAGTTTTTTCCCTGTTTGTTTTTCATAAAGAGCCTTTTTTCGAACTCGGCTCGGATTTTTCTGTCGCGTTCCTGAAGAGGCGCCTGCGGGCGCGCGCTGCCGATGAGTGGTCCAGTGGTCACGGCGGCGATCTGCGGGTTTCCTCGGATTTTTGGGAAAATGTCTTTATTCTTTTGGACGCAGGCAATATAGGCTTGTAGAAAGCGCCCAGTAGCACTAGTATTCCGCGTCCCTGGCGTCCGCGAGGCCGCGTTCCTCGTCCGCAGCAGCGGCGGACGCAGTAGCACTCCGCGGGCGCACGCGGAGCTTCCCGGCGAGCCCTTCGCGCCTAAATGTGTCCAACTTGTCCGTTTTGAGATTTGGAGTTCCTTTGTAAGTCCCGAGCAGCAATGAGCGCGCTTCCGGGGCCCCCGGGGGGCCCCCCGGCGGGCCTGCCCGCAGCGCCGCAGACCTTCTACAACTTCTACAAGACCCGGCTCTGCGACCGCGCCCGCGGGCGCCCCTGCAGCTTCCCAGGCCTCTGCAGCTTCGCCCACAGCGCAGCAGAGCTGCGGCCAGTCTACGACTTGACCTGCACGCGGATGTGCCCGCAGCAGCAGCGCAGCGGCTGCTGCGCTGCTGCTGCCTGCCGCTACTCCCACTCGCCCTCGCAGCTGCGCGCCACTTCTTCCTTCTACAAGACGCAGCTCTGCAGGGCCTTCCAGACTGCAGCAGGCTGCGCCTTGGGGCCCCGCTGCAGACACGCGCACGGCGCAGCAGAGCTGCGGAGGGCCCCCGACGTTCTCTACACCTTCTGCCTGCCTCGCGCTGCTGCTGCTGCTGCTGCTGCTGCAGCCAAGCGCCGCGGGGCCCCCGGGCACCCGCGCCAGCAGCAGGGGAGCCGCCGCGCCCGGGCTGCGCTGCTGCTGCAGCAGCAGCGCGCCGCCTCAAGCCGCCCCACGCGCCCCGCGCCGCGCAGCAGCAGCAGCAGCAGCAGCGGGAAAGCGCCCGCAGGGTGCACGTCTCCGCGCCTGCGCCCCAGTTCGAGCAGGCAAGAGGCCGCCGCTGCTGCTGCTGCTGCTGCTGCTGCTGCTGCTGCGGAGCCGCTGGCAGCTTCGCCGGCACTGGGGCCCCCCCCAGGATTCCCGGGGTCACCTCAGCAGCACCTGCAGCAGCTGCTGCTGCTGCTGGCAAGCGGGTGTTTTGCTGCACACACCCACAGCCTGCCGCTTTCTGTTTTGCTGCTGAGTCCCGACCTGGCTGCTTCTGGCGCTGCAGCAGCAGCAGCAGCAGCAGCGGCGGCGGAGCAGCAGGGCGAGCTCAGGTGTACAGACACCCTGCTGCCGGCGCTGCCCAGAAAGAAGCACAAGCAGCGAAAAGATCCCTTCGCTGCTTTTGCAAATAAAAGTAAAAAAGAAATAAAGAATAAAGAAAATGAAAGATTTGCTGCTGCTCTGGGGGCCTCCCCCAGCAGCAGCGCCTGGGCAGCTCTGGAAGCTGCTGCAGCACAGGTTGTTGCTGCTGCTGCTGCTGCGGCGGCGGCCAAAGACGCAGCAGCAGCCGAGTGCGCAAACGCAGAAGCAGCAGAAGCAGCAGCAGCAGCAGCAGCAGCAGCAGATGCAGCAGACGTCAGGACAGCCAGCGTTTCCCCCGCCACCGAGCAGCACACAAGTTTGCTGCTGCTGCAGACTATGCCAACTCCCACAGAAGCAGGAAAGAGCCTTTCTTGTGCTGCAGCAATTCGCAGCGCCCTGGGCGAGCTCAGGCAGCCAGCAGCAGCAGCAGCAACAGCAGCAGCAGCAGCAGCAGCAGCAGAAGGCAGCAGGAGATTCCTCCAAAGCGTCGGCCGCACAGCCCCAGCAGACATACAGAGACACGCAGCACTCAAGGCCATTCTTTGCAGGCAAAACAACATGTAGCAGCTGCAGCAGCAGCAGCAGCAGCAGCAGCAGCAGCTGCTGCTGCTGCTGTTGAAAGCAGCAGCCATCCTTCCCTTCATGCCGGCGTAGCTACATAATAAAGCTTAGTACAATGGTGTTGAATTTATTTCGGATTAATTTAAAGTAATAAAAAGAAACAAAAATGATATCTTGAGCTGCTTCGTTTTTGTTTCTTTTTAAATAAATGAAAAATAAATTAATTAAAAGTATTTTAATAAATAGCGCAGCTGCAGATTCCCTTATTGCCAGGTGTACGTACACCTCGCGGCTTTCATTTTTCTTTTATTTTTTCAGTTTTGACTTCATTTGAATTCCTTGGCTAGCCGGCTGTCTGAACACCCGAGCACAGTGAGCAGTAGCAGCAGCAGCAGCAGCAGCAACAGTAGCAGCAGCAACAACAGTAACAGCAGCAGCAACAAGAACAACAGTAGCAGCAACAGCAAAACAGCGGCAGCAGCAGCAGCAGCAGCTAGCCACTGCCAGGGGTGGTGGTGCTGTTTCTGTCATTTTGCTGTTTAATTATATGCAGGTGTTTATCTTAGTGGGAATAACACTTTTGATGGATTTTGGAATTTGCTGCTGCTGCTGCTGCTGCTGCTGCCATCTTTGCTTCTGCGTGCTGCTGCCTAGTTGGGCGCTGCTGCTGCTGCTGCTGCAGCAACTCCCTGAAACTGCAAGAAGCGAAATAAAGAAAAGAATAAAAAAAGAAATAAATGCAAAATGGAGTTTTGCTGCAGCAGCAAAACTGCGAACTGTGGAAACGCCGCACGAACCCGTCGGCCGCGGCGGCGATCTGACGCCTCCGGGCAGCCTGGAGTGGAAAGACGGAGAAAATTGATTTATTTTTCTTTTTTTTGGATTAAATGGAACTGAATTTTGAATAAAAGAAAGAAATTCTGCGAAAAGTTGCGAAGAAAACGGAGAAAAAGACCGGAAGTTCGAGCTGCTGAACCAGGCGGCAGCAGCCCCTGCTGCTGCAGCATCGACCTTCTGTGCGGCGGCAGAGAGCCAAAGGGCGGCTTCGGAGGCCTTTTGGAATAAATAAATTAAATTAAATTAAACAAAAGAATGAAAGAAATGAACTGCATCGAAAATGGCGCTTGCTGAGCGTTTCCGTTCTGCGTTTGCTGCTCCTTGAGGTGTCTAGACACCGGAACCAGCCAGCTGCAACGGGTCCACGCCGATGTCCGGCGCTCACAACTGTTCTTTCTGCGCATTTAGATCTTCTTTTTCAATTTAAATGATAAAATAAAGTAAAGTTGGACACAAGGAAGCGCCCAGAGGCGAAGATCGCGGCCATTTTCCCCAGCTTTCCGCTTCCCCCAACCTTCACTCCGCCGCTGCCCACTCGGGCTCCTCTTCACCATGGCGCTTCCCCCTTCAAGAACAACTGTGCGCATACCTGCAGCAGAGCAGCAGCAGCAACGCAGCAGCAGCAGCAACACAGCAGCAGCAGCAGCAGCGGCATCAGCAAATGCGCGGCGGCGGCGACGCAACAGCACAGCACTTTGCCGCAGCAACACCAGCCCCACCACAGAAATACAGCCCCCCTGATCGCTGCAGCAGCTGCTGCAGCAGCAGCAACAGCAACAGCAGCAGCAGCAGCAGCAGTGTTGCAGTGCTGCTTGTGTGCTGCAGCTGGTGTCCTTTCCTTCTTTTGAGGAAATTGATTTTGAAAGCCAAGAAGACTTAAGGTGTACAGACACCCGAAAGGCCTGGCAGCAAACGGCTTTGCCCCCTTTGACTCTTCCTGCAGAAGCGTTTTCTTCGGACTCTGAGGCAGGACTTATTTATTAATTTATTTATTTATTTATTTATTTATTTATTTATTTATTTATTCATTTATTTATTTATTTATTCATTTATTTATTTGTTTGTTTATTTACTTGCTGTTTGCTGCAGCTTCTGCTGCTGCCTGGATTGCTGCTGGGCGCAGTTTTCTTGTTTTGAATTTGGGTGTTCTGGTGCTGCTGCTGCACATACACCCGAAGGTGCAGCAGCAGCAGCAGCAGCTACTGCTGCTGCTGCTGCTGCTTCAGCTTTAAGGTGTGTCTGTCAGCTTTTTCTTTTTGTCTTTTGCAGCAAACAAAAAACGTCTTTTTCAACGGCGCGCGGCTGAGGGCCCCGTCCCTGCCTCCCCGGCGTCCCGCTGCTGCTGCTGCTGCTGCTGCTGCTGCTGAGGACGGGGGCGCTGCAGCAGAGCAGCAAGAAAGTGTGGGGCCCTTCAGCCCGCAACTCGTGCTGCACCCTCTTGTGATTTTGGGGTCTTCTGCTTCCGAAGCGAATTCGGCATTGGAACCAGAAAGAAGTCCTTTTGAAGGATTTGAATTTTATTCTTCAATAAGCGAAGCTCTCGCGCAGCAGCAGCAGCAGCAACAGCAGCAGCAGCAGCAGCGCTCCACGGACGCAGCAGCAGCAGCAGGAAAAGCGAAAAAGCAGAAACCGGCCCCTGAAAGCGCCCCGGCGGGTAAATTAGTTCTTTCAAAGACTTAAATTAATCCTTTTTATTTTTAAAATGATTTAAATGATTTAATTTATTTCAAAGTCTTTCGCAGAAGCAGTTTTGAAGAAAGTTCAAAAAACCCTTTGCAACGAGGTGTCTGTACACCTCAGATGGCCCGCTAGCTTTCCTTCCCGGTGGCCCCGAATTGGCGGATTTGGCTGGAAAAATTTAAAAAAATGGAAACTAAATGCATTTAAATGTTTGTTTTGAACAAATAAATGCAATTTGTCTCCAAAGTCTCTCCAAACGCTCATTTATTTTCTTTTCAACTCCGATCCGCATGCGCTGCAGCTCAACCCGAAACCCCCAAGTTAAGTGACAGTACACTCGAAGGCCAGCGCTGCACAGACTGTCTTTTGCGTCTTGACGGATTTGTAGAACCTTTAAAAAGAGAAAAGTACATTCCTGCTGCTGCTGCTGCTGCTGCTGCTGCTGCTGTTTCGCGGGCCCCTGCGCCTGCTGCACCGAAACCCCCTCGTGCTGCTGCTGCCAAATCCGTTATTACAACAACCCCACCGAAGCCGCCGCCCCCTCCGCCTGAGCCTGAGCCCAAGCCAGCAGCAGCAGCAGCAGCAGCAGCAGCAGCAGCAGCAGCAGCAGCAGCAGCAGCACCCCCGCCACCGCCTCCCCCTCCACCCCCGCCACCGCCTCCCCCTCCACCCCCGCCGCCGCCGCCGCCGCCGCCGGAGCCAAAAGCAGCAGCAGCAGCAGCAGCAGCAGCAGCAGCAGAGCAGCAGCCGCCGCCAGAGCCTAAGAAGGACCCCGTGAGTCATTCTGAGACACCAGCTGCTGCTGCTCCTGCTGCTGCTGCTCCTGCTGCTCCTGCTGCTGCCTCTGCTGCTCCCGTTGCTCCTGCTGCACCTCCCCCAGAATCCCCGAGAAAGGTTGCTGTCTCTATCCCCCCCAAGCAGAAGGAGCCAGCAGCAGCAGCAAAGTCCGCAGCAGCAGCAAAGTCCGCAGCAGCAGCAAAGTCCGCAGCAGCAGCAAAGTCCGCAGCAGCAGCAAAGTCCGCAGCAGCAGCACCGGAGCCCGAGCCGAAGGCGGAGCCCAAAGCAGCAGCAGAGCCAGCAGCAGCAGCAGAGCCAGCAGCAGCAGCAGCAGAGCCTGCAGCAGCAGCAGAAGAGCCGCCGGCGTCTCCGGCGACGTCGGAGGCGAGCCGCAGCAGCAGCAGCAGCAGCAGCAGCCGCAGCAGCAACAGCAGCAAGCAGCTGCAGCAATCCGTAATAATTCAACCTGTGGGGCCCCAGAAAGAAGGCGAAGGCCCCGAGAGCGACGGCTGCGCTGTTGCAGCAAACGAAGAGCTGGGGCTTGCTGCTGCTGCGCCGCAGCCTGCTGCTGCTGCTGCTGCTGCTGCTGCTGAAAGCCACAAAATCATCAAAAAATGGACTAAAGCAGCAATTAGAATTTCTAGAGTTCAAAGACTTTACTACAAATTCGCTCATGCCTTTCAACTCGGAGTTGTCAAAACGAGGGTTTACTGCGTCGCCTTCCACGACGGAGAAGACCTCGACTACGTAAACCCTAAACCCTAAACCCTAAACCCTAAACCCTAAACCCTAAACCCTAAACTCCACGGCTCCCGGAGCCTTCAGACGCTGGTTTTTATTAGGCCTTTGCGCTTCAGCCACGAGCCTGTAGATGCACCTGCAAGCTCCAAACCCTAAACCCTAAACCCTAAACCCTAAACCCTAAACCCTGGGTCGTATCTTGGCGTTTCGCTGCTCGTTGGAGTTGCTTTTCTTTGCTGCTAATCGCAATTGAAGTATTTTGAATAATTAATTTAGTTTATTTTGATTAATTTAATTTAATTTAATTTAATTAATCTATTTTAATTTAATTTAATTGTTTTTCTTTTCAGATGTCTCTCCTTTCTTCCCACCGAACTGAAATTGCAAAACCCCAAAACGATTCGGAGTTTCCCAAAAGCCGAATTAGCTGCAACTTCAGAAGAACAGTGCGAATTTACATCTTT
Source organism: Eimeria tenella (assembly GCF_000499545.2). Classification (NCBI taxonomy): domain Eukaryota; phylum Apicomplexa; class Conoidasida; order Eucoccidiorida; family Eimeriidae; genus Eimeria; species Eimeria tenella. The sequence goes on from NW_013542365.1 coordinate 23,040, forward strand.
AATTATTTTAATTTATTTTAATTTATTTTAATTTATTTTAATTCATTTTAATTCATTTAATTCCATTTAAATCCTTGCAGTTTAATTTAATTCGCGTGTATCCTCTTTTTCTGCTTTTCAATTTTCTCCTTTTTCCTCTTTTTCATCTTTCTGCAAAATTCCTTTTTCTGCATTTTTCGTTTTCTCTTTTCATTCTTTTCGAATTTCTTTGTTTTATTATTTCATTATTTCATTTTATTATTCGAATTCTTAAGTGTTTGATTCATTCTTTTATTTTATTATCTTGTTCATTTTGTTTTACGTTTCTTATTTGTTCTTGTCTTTGATGATTATTCAATTATTTTGTTCATCTTAATTTTATTTATTTTTTATTTCTCTTTTTTATTTTCTTCTTTATCTCATTATTAAAATTTATTTTTCTCCAATATTTGCTTTCTATTACATTCATAATTTATAATTGTGTCTTCTTTTTATTTTGTTGTTCATTTTTATTTATCACCATTATATATTTTTTTTTATTTTTACTATTTCCTTTTTATTATTATTATTATAATTTATAATTATTTATTTTTAATTCTTAATTTTGCTTTTTATTTTGCAATTATTCAAGCTCCCTGGGGTGAAGTGGAAAAGAGGGAACTCTTTGAAATCATCATCTTGAGGACTTTTTTTTCGAACTTTTGATTTCTTCTTTAATTTTTGGATTAATTTTGGAAATCAATTTAACATTTTGGATTAATTTTGCATTAATTTTGCATTAATTTGATCAAAAATGCGAAGCTTCGTGAAAAGGTGCAGAAACGTGAACGTTGCTGGTGATTCATGTTTAGTGAAATTCCTTGAAATTGTGGTTTTAGAGGCTCTTTTTCTCGGTTTTTTGAATTTTTTTTTAAATTAAAGTGAATTTTGAAAATGAATTCGAATTTCGAATTCAAATTTGCATTTATTCCGCGAAAAACGCAGGTTGTCTTGCCCTTCGACGCGTCTTCGCCGGTGCTGCGCATTGCGGTGGTTTTGGTGATGGGCAAAAAAAACGAGAAAACCCAGCAAGGCGAATTCATGCGCAGAGTTGCGGGAATTACAAAACCAATTAATGTTGAACAAACCCGAGAAAGAGTACCCAAACCCTAAACCCTAAACCCTAAACCCTAAACCCTGAAGCCTCAGGCGCGCAGGAACCGCAGGCGACAACGGGGAGAGATTTGCCTTCAAGCACGAGAAATACGGATTTGTAGCCGCGTACAAATTGTCTAGGGTTTAGGTTTTAGGGTCTAGGGTTTAGGGTTTAGGGTTTAGGGTTTAGGGTTTAGGGTTTGGGATTGAGATTCTTTCTGCTGTAAACGCCCGCAGACAGCTTGGCTATCAGCGAATAAGGATTAAATGTCTGATTTGTTGAATTTGTTGTTTATTTTGTGGATTTATTGTTAATTAAATCAGTTTAATTTATTTAATTTATTATTTTGTTGTTTATTTCGTTACTTTCCAGTTGTCGGAAATCAACGCCTGGCCGCTCTACGTGCCGCAGGAGGTGATGGGCGTGGCGGCGGTGCCGGAGCCGACGCTGGTTGGTGAGAAGTGGAAATGGAATTAAAACGTTTCAAAAACGAATAAAAGGCGAATAAATAGCAAATAAATAGCAAATAAATGATAAATAAATGATAAATAAACAATTAATTGATTAAAATAAATCTTTTTCTGCAAAAAATGAACAAAATTCAAAAAAAATCCAAGACAAACTCGGCTGTAGCCGGCTTATTGAATTGCGCAGTCTTGAATGCCTTTTCTTTCTTTTCAAAACAATCCATCCTCTTATAGTTCTGTCTTTTATTTATTTATTTATTTATTTATTTATTTATTTATTTATTTGCTTATTTATTTACTTATTTATTCATTTATTTACTTATTTATTTATGTATTTATTTGTTTATTATTTGTGAGTGTTCATTTATCCATTTATTCATTTATTCATTTGTTCTTTTACTTATTACTAATTAGTTAATTAATTAACTAATATATCTACTTGTTTATTTATTTATTTATCTACTTATTTATTTATATATTTATTTATATATTTATTTATCCATTTATTTGAATTAGTGCACAGCATATCCTTTGCGTATTTCGCCTCTATTTCTCTCGCGCACTAATTTGTCTTTTATCTTTTTTTCATTTTTTTAATTTCGCATTAAAGATAATTAAAAATTCAAAATTAATTATTTATTAATCATTAACTGCCATTAACTGCCATTAAACTGCCATTAACTGCCACAAAGCTGCCATTAATTGCCATTAATTGCCATTAAATTATTTTTATTTTTTCAATTTAAAATTTATTTCCAGGCGCTGTCTTCCTCACCCTAAAAGGATTCTCCGGCGCCGAAGGCCCAGAATTAACCCCAGAGAAAGTCTTGAGGTAATTTAATTAATTTAACTAATTTAATTAATTTAATTTATTTATTCGATTTAATTTTTTTTAATTAATTTAATTTATTTAATTAATTTAGTTTATTAATTAATTTAATTAATTTAATCAATTTAATTAATCTAATTAATTTAATTAATTTGGTTAGTTTAATTAGTTTAATCAATTTAATTAATTTAATTAATCTAATTAATTTAATTAGTTTAATTAATGCAATTAATTTAATTAATTTAATTAATTTAATCAACTTAATTAATCTACTTAATCTAATTAATTTAATTAATTTAATTAGTTTAATGAATTTAATGAATTTAATTAATTAATTTAATTTAATTTAATTTACTAAATAATTTAATTTAATTTACTAATTTAATTTAATTTAATTTAGTTAATTTACTTTGATTTTATTTAATTTAATTCAGAGTCTTGTTCTTTTATATTTCCGTTTTATCTTTTCTGCTTTATTTCTTTTTTGAAGTTGGCCGTAGCCTCTCCATTTGTGAACTTCAAATATTTTGTTTTTAAAATAAAACAAATAAAGCAAATTAATCAATAAAACAATACAAGAAGTAGACAAAATAAATAAAGCAAATAAAACAAATGAAACAAATAAAATAAATAAATAAATAAATAAATAAAGTGAATAAAATAGACAAAATAACAAAACAAATGAGGTCAAACTAATTTTTATTTTTTCACCTTAATAGTTCCTCTGAGCCTTTTTTTTGAATATATTCAATTAAGACGAATTTTTACAAATATATTTGCATTTAACTAAATAAATAAAATATGTTTTGCATTTGAATAAATAAATAAATAAATAGTAAATAAATAAAAGATGTTTTGGATTTGAATGGTATTTAAAAGCTAAAAGAAGGAAAGTTTGGGCTCGTGTGTTGGTTTTGCTGCAGCGCGTCGTACGACTTTTCTGGTGGCCCCGCTGCTGCTGCTGCTGCTGCTGCTGCTGCTGCTGAGCCGAAGAAGGCAGCAGCAGCAGCAAAAGAGCAAAAGACTCCTTGGTACGAGTTTTTGAACCCTTTCAAGGCGCGGAAAAAGGAAACAGCAGCAGCTGCAGCAGCAGCAGCAGCTGCGAAGGAAACTTCGGGTGTACGTACACTCGACTCGTTCGCGCTGCTGCCGCAGCCCGAGAGGCACAAGTCCATTTATTTGAAACTTTTGGCTCCCCAAAAAGCCCCTTCAACGCAAAGTCCAAATATAGAACTCCATTCAATTAAATCTCCCGCGCTGCAGCAGCAAAAAGGGCCGCTGGATGCAGCAGCGCTGCAGCCGCCCAGCAGCAGAGGGAAGCCCAAGGCAGCAGAGAAAGCGAAGGTAATTGCTTTTCTTTTTCTCCTTTTTCCCCAGTTTTGGGTTCTTTTTGTTCTGTTTTTGTTTATTTTTCATTTTATTTCATTTATTTTCCATTTAGTTTCGTTTATTCTTCGTTTGCGGCTCTTTCGCTGCTCCTTTATCAGCCCCTCCTTTCAGCAGCAGCAGCAGCAGCAGCGCTCCCTGTTGCGTCTTCTGCTGCTGCTGTTTTAACAATTAAAATTAAAAAGAAATTGAAAAGAAATTAAAAAATAAATTCAAATGAATTTAATTTTAATTTGTTTTGGACAAAAAAGATTTAATTGAATTCAAGTGCAGCAGCAGCGCAGCACTTTTTTACTTTTGTTCTTCTTTTTAATCCTTTTATCTTTATTCTAGTTTATTCACTATTTATTATTTTGTTCATTTAATTCATTTATTATTTTATTTATTTTATCCATTTATTTATCATTTTATTATTTTATTTATTTTATTTGTTTTATTATTTTATTTATTTGTCTTTTGTCTGTTTGCTTGCAGCCGAAGGCAGCGGCGGGCCCCCCGCCTGACGCAGCAGCAGCAGCAGCAGCAAAACAAAGCAGAGCAGCAGCAGCAGCAGCAAAAGACCCAGAAGCAGCAGCAGCAGCTGGGAAGAGCGGCAGCTTGGCCTCGCAGTTTGCTGCTGCCTCCAGCGCCCCACCTAAGAAGCAAGGTGCTGCTGCTGCTGCTGCTGCTGCTCCGGGCAAAGAAGCAAAAAGTATAAATATAAATAAAAGTTCAAGTTTGAAAAAAGAAACAAGTGCAGAAAAAGCTGCAGCAAAAGAGACTCTAAAACGCACCGTCACGGCCAAGTCCAGTGCAGCAGCAGCAGCAGAAGAAGCAGCAGCAGCAGCAGCCACGAAAGCCAGCAAAGCAGCAGCGCCCGCAGATGCAGCAGCAGCAAAACACAGCAAAGCAGCAGCACCGGGAGCAGCACTTAACCAGAGCAAAGCAGCAGCAGCAGCAAACCAAAGCAAAGCAGCAGCAGCAGCAAACCAAAGCAAAGCAGCAGCAGCACTAAACCAGAGCAAAGCAGCAGCAGTACTAAACCAGAGCAAAGCAGCAGCAGCACTAAACCAGAGCAAAGCAGCAGCAGCAGCAGCAAAGCCAAGCAACACAGCAGCAGCTGCAGCACCAAGTCAGGGTAAAGCAACAGCAGTAGCAGCAGCAAAACCGAGCAAAGCAGCAGCACCTCCAACAATAGCGATAAACCAGAATAAAGCAGCAGCAGCAGCAAAGCCGGGCGCAGCAGCAGCACCAGCAGCAGCAGCAAGCCCGAGCAAAGCAGCAGCAGCAGCAGCAGCGGGCACTCCAAAGACAGCTTCCGTCTCGAAATCAACAATGCCAGGCAGCAAGAACGCAGCAGCAGCAGCAGCAGGAAATAATAAAGCAGCAGCAGGAGCAGCAAAGACGCGGGTTTTATCGAAGGGGATTTTGGCGCAGCAAGCGGCAAGAAAAGCAGCAGCAGCAGCAAAAAGCTAAATGATTTATTTCCCTATTTCTTATTTATGTATATTTATTTATTTATTTACATGTTTGTGTATTTATTTATTTATTTCCTGTTTAAATACCATTTCTCATTATTCAGACTTGCTGTTGCCATTCAACTTATTTGTCTTCTGGTGAAACGCGAACTCGAACTTTAAAAATTTGAAATAAAGAGAAATGAAATTAAAAGTAAAAACTATTTTTAAATTAACTAAATAAAACGAAAAAGATTTATTTCAAACTTTCTGGCGAACTCGGAAATCAAAAAAATTCAAGAACGAAAATTTGGAAAGTGATCCGGAAGCTGGGGTGTATATACACTTGGTTTCCCCCAAAAGACGAAAAGTTGAATTTCGAATTTGAAAATTAAATTTTAATGAAAATAATTATAATTAAAAACGCAGATGAAGTGGAGGAAGTTTTGAACTAATTAATTAGTATTATTGGAATGAAGAAGTGGAGAAAAATGACAAAAAAGAAAAAAGAAGAGGAGCTGCTGCGCGCGCGAAGTCGAATTTCTTGAAATGGTGGAAAGCAGGAATTAAATAAATGAAAGGGAAAAGAAATGAAATTGAAAAAAAGAAATCCACTCTTTAAATAATTTTAATTTTAAAAAGTTCTCAAAGTGCTGCGAAGCAAAGAAGTGGTTTCAGATCACTTCACTGTTTCGGTTCTGCTGCGCTGCAGCAGTGGACCACAGCAGCAGCAGCAGCAGCAGCAGCTGCAGCAGCTGCTGCTGCTGCTGTGGTGTGCTGCTGCTGAGCCCCAGAGTGCCCCTTGGGCGGAGTTTTTTGGATAATCGAAAATGAAATTTGAAAGTGGAAAATAAATTTGAAAATAAAAAAGAAAAGAAGAAAGAAGTACTTCAGTAATTGTTGGTTTGCAGATTTTGAGGCCAAGACACGAAAGCTGAATGGTTTGGTCTTCAGCGGCGCAGCGGTCCAGCCACCGGCGCAGCCGCAAGTGACCAGAACTGCAATTTGAATTTGAATTTGAATTTGAAATTAAAATTAAAATAAATGACATGAAAAAAGAAATGAAAAGGGGCTTTTCAAAACGAGGGTCTGGGGTGTATCGACACCTCAAAATCCCGCGTGGTGAGGTGGTGAGGGGCGGCGGCTGCAGCTGCGCCGTGCCGGGGCTGGACAGCGGCGAATTGTTTTTATTTTTCTTCTTTTTGCGTTTAATTATTTTCAATTTGTCTACGTTTAATAAATTGTTTGATTAATTTTGCATTTGCAGCATTTGAATTGCTGGATTTGGAGCTGCGGCGCTCCGAAGCCGCCGCCGCCGCCCCCCGCAGCCGACGGACCGGAAAGCGCCAGCTTCTTCTTTTCTTTTCTTTTCTTTTCTTTTCTTTTTCTTTCTCTGAAATTCAAATTGTTTTTTCTTTTCAATTCGCGGGAGTTAAAGAGGCAAAAGCCGGCAGCAGCAGCGGCTTTCGTTGCTTGCTGCTGCAGCAGCAGGACCGCTGGTGCTCCGCAGCAGCAGCAGCAGCGCCGAAAACAATTCCATTTCGCCCCGTTTTTCTCTCTTTTTCAATTTATTTGACTAGTTTTGCAAGTTAAATTCAAAAATAAACCCAAAAGACCCTTTAAAGAACCCCCAGACCTCTCTGGCGACCCTCCAGCCTCAAAATGCGGCTGCAGCTTCCGGAAATTCCGCAGCTGCCGCCGGCGCAGCAGGTGATGTGCCAAATTAAAAACAACTAAAGACTTCTAATTAAATTAGAATTCTATTTTGAGATATTTAAACGCAAAAGACGTAAAGTACACTCTGCTGCCTCTTCTTCAAACCCCGAAACACCTTCCTGCTGCTGCTGCTGCTGCTGCTGCTGCTGCTGTGTCTGTGTGCAGGAGCCCGAAAGGCCCCCCAGAAGAGACCCCAGCCCTCTGCGAAGTCCTTCTGTAAATGCTCATCGAGAAGTAAATAAATAAATGAACAAATAAACAATTAGTTAATCAATTAAACACTTAATAATTGATCAATTAATTAATTAATTAATTAATTAATTAATTAATTAATTAATTTGAATTGTTTATATTTGCTGCAGCGGGTCCCGCGGCGGGAGCATCTTGTGCACGGCGGTTCATTTCTGATAGAAACAGCAGGTGCTGCAGCTGGCTTTGCTGCTGCTGCTGCAGCGCGGAATCCTGCTGCTGCTGCTGCTGCGCGGAGTTCTGCTGCTGCTGCTGCTGCTGGCAGGGGCGGCGTGTCTCGCGGTTCGAGTCCTTTGTCTCGACCTTGTGCTGCTTCTTCTTTTTTGAAATCTGTAAATTCTTTTAATTTAAAAAGTTCCTTTTTCAACTGCTGCCAAGACAACAGCAGCAGCAGCAGCAGCAGCAGCAGCTGCTGCTGCACCCCCGCGCGCCACAGCACCTGTCCAGACACCGCAAGCGCCTTCGCAGACACCTCCACTCCTCCGGAACTTTCCGATTTTTCTCATTTTCAAATAAATCAAATTTCTCCGGAAGTTCCATTAAAGAGATACATTCCTCCGAATTACTTTGAAGACGCGGGCTACTGGAGCCAGCCTGCTGCTGCTGCTGCTGCTGCCGCAGCAACGCCCACTGCTGCAGCAGCAGCGCCCGCCGCAGCAGCAACGCCCACTGCTGCTGCAGCAGCGCCGACGCAGCAGCAGCACGAACAAAGGCCCTTCACCCCGAAACAGCGAACACTCCACCAGCAGCAGCAGCAGCAGCAGCTGCAGCAGCAGCAGCAGCAGCAGCAATATGAATTTCCCGAAAGAACTGATTCTCCTGACTCGCTGCTGCCAGTTGTGGGGCGCAGCATTGGGCTGGACGTACACCGCAGTTTGCCACCAGTTCAAACTCGGGTGTACGGAGGCCTCGATGAAGTTTCAGGTTTGTTTTATTTTGTTTTGTTTTATTTTGTTTTGTCTTATTTTGTTTTCTTTTGTGTCGTTTTATTTTCTTTCATCTTATTTTATTCTGTTTCATTTTATTTCAGTTTATTTCATCTTGTTTCAGTTTATTTCATTTTGTTTCGTTTTATTTCAGTTTATTTCATTGTATTTCAGTTTATTTATTTTATTTTATTTTATCTAATTCATTTCTAATTCATTTCTAATTCATTTCCGTTTTCAAATTCAGATTTATCTCATTTGAAAATGATGCATTTGTGGAGTGCAGCAACAGCCAAGCAGCGACTAGGGTTTAGGGTTTAGGGTTTGGGGTTTAGGGTTTAGGGTTTAGGGTTTGTGGGTGTGTGTTAAGCTGTGCGGGACGAGAGCCGGACGATGTTTAGCCGGCAGCGGGCGGAAGCAGCAGCAGCAGCAGCAGCAGCAGCAGCAGCGCAGCAAGCAGCAGCAAAAGAAATAATTGAAACCGTTGTTCCGAAAACAAAAGTGCAGCAAAGAATTAAATATGTGGATTTGGAGTTCGTCCAAAACCAACAGAAATTCGTCGAAGTCCCCGAAGTCTTCTACAGCGACGTTATTGTAGAAGTCGGTGGAATTAAATATAAATATAAACATAAATCTAAACATAAACATAAATATAAATATAAATATAAATATAAACATAAATATAAATATAAATATAAATATAAATATAAATATAAATATAAACATAAATATAAATATAAATATAAATATAAATAAAGATTTGAATTTGAATTTAAATTTGAATGCGAATTGAATGCGGAAATGCAGAAGGTTTAGTTTCGACTTCGTTTCATTTTATAGTCCGTTGCAGCACATCAAAAAGGAACAAATTTAAATTAAATTAAAAACATAAAACAACAAAAGAAAAAAGAAAAGAAATAAATGTTTTTAACTTCAAAACAATTGAATTCTCTTTCTGAAATGGCCGGGCCTTCCAGTGTCTGCGAGCGCGTCCGAAAGTGTGGAAAGTTGTTTCCTTTTTTTCGTTTTTGCGCACATTGCGAAACAAATTGACTTTAAATGTTATTTAGAACAAATAAAACCAAAAATGCTTTCGAGAAACGCTTTGAAATGAATTAAAGCCGCTTTCCACTTTTTCGATACGAAGCTGCATGCGCGCTCTGGGGTGTACGTACAGGTGCCGCAAGTGGTGGAAGTGGTGAAGATCGTTCCGAAAGAAGAAATAAAAGAAAACATAATTTATGTTCCGCGTTTCGAAACGAAATATATTCCAAAATATGTCGAAGTCCCCATTATTAAAATTGTCGACAGATATGAAGAAGTCCAGGAAATCCAAGAAGTCCTCAAGCCCGTCCCCAAACAGGCTCTTGTCGACGTCAGCCAACTCCCTTTTTGTTTAATTAAATAAATTTAATTCAAATTATGTTTGAAGTTAAAAAGAAATCAGAATTTGAAATCTATTTCAAATCAAATTCAAAGTTGAAAATTCAAGGTTGAATTTGAAATCAAATTCAAAATTTTATTTGAAATTTAAGAAGTAATTAAATTCAAAATTATGTTCAAAATTATGTTCAAAATTAAATTCAAAATTAAAATTTCAAATTAAAAAAGAAACTAAATTCAAAATTAGATTCAAAATCAAATTTGGAATTAAATTTAGTGAGAGAGTCGAAAAAGAAGAAAAGAAAAAAGCCATTTATTTCATTTTTTAAAAATAAAAGAAGAAATATTTCATTTCTTTTCTTTTTTTAAAAAGGCCCCTATTTGCGTCCTCAGCATCAAATTGCCTCTAATTTAATTCAATTTAATTCAATTTAATTATATTTGATTCAATATAATTTCATATAATTTTATTTTATTTTATTTTATTTCAATTTAATTCAATTTCTTTTTCTTTTTTCTTTTTGTCCCCAGTGTCCCCAGGGAAAGCTGAAGAAAGAGGCGAACACTTTCCGCACAAAAGTGTTGGTGGAAAAAAAGAGACCAGTGGTCAAGGCGAGTGACCAGTGGTCCATTCATTGCATGCAAAGGCCAACAAGAAGTCCAACTGAGTCAAAATAACCAAATAAGAGTCGAAATGGTTTAAAATCATTCAAACAGACTCAAAAAGAACTCGAAGAAGAAAAAGGAAAAGGAAATGGAAAGAAATAAAAAGAAATTAAAAGAAGATGTCTAATATAATAAAAAGAATTAAGAAGAAATAAAAAGAAATGAAAAGAAATAAGAGGAAATAAAAAGAAATGAAATAAAAAGATATACAATATAATAAAAAGAAATGAAAAGAAATAAAAAGAAATAAATAAAAAATAAAACAAAATGAAAAGAAAGGACTGGCTGCGTTTTGCGTTTGCAGTACGAAGACGTTGCGGTGTATCGACAGAAGGAAGAGCCGCGAATAATAAAAGAAGAAATAATAAATCACAAACCCCACTTCATTAATATTCCTCTTCCCTTTGAACAACAAGTGTAGGTCTTCAACTAAAAGAATAAAAATAAATCGCAAACTCCGGGGTGTACATACACCTGGACTTGCACAAGTTCGGGTGTACGTACACCCCACGCCCCACAGCCTTGCCGCGGAAGGTGGACGTACACCGCAACTCCGCGCACCCAGTTCGGAGTAATTAATTAATTAATTAATTAATTAATTACTTAATTAATTAGAATATATAACTAAATTAAAATAAATAAATAAATTTGAGTGAATGAATGAATTAAATAATTTATTGGAATTAACGAGTAAATAAATAAATAACTAACGATTAATTATAATTGGAATGGGTTGCAATTAAAATTGTTTAATTTTTATAAATGGTTGAAATAAATAAATAAATAATTGGCTAAATAAATTAATTATTATAAATGGCTCGTAATAATAAATAAAGGCAACAAACAACTAAATGCAAATATATATAAATAAAGTAAAATTAAAATCCAAATTAAAGCAACTAAATTAGAATCAATAAATAAATTCAAACAAATTATTTAAAATGAATAAATAAATTGAAATAAATAAACTAAATTGAAATAAATTAATTAGAATAAAGAACATAAATTGAATTAAATAAATTAGAATAACTAAATTAGAATAAAGCTAAATGAAAAATAACTAAAAGGGGAATTAGAAAATAATTCATTTTGAACTTAAATTGCAACTTTGTCTACTTATTGTAAAATATCTTTTTCACATTCTTCTTTTATTTTTCTTGTTTGTTTTTTAATTTTCTTTACTTACTTCAATTATGTATTTCATTTACTTTTCATTTAGTTTTATTATTTCGTTTTATTCATCTTTTCATTTATTTTAAAATCATTCATTTTCATCAATTGGGTTCATTACGCTTTTATTTTCTTTATTTATTTTAAATTTATTTTTATTTTCTATTTTGCTTATTTATGATGTATTTGTCTGCTTTTTTATTATTTATTATTTGTTCACCTTTAGTACTTTAATTACTTAATTATTCGTCTTAATTATTTGTTTCAATTATTTAATTACTTTTCCACAACTTGCCTGCATTAAGAAAGCGGTTATTATTATTATTATTATTATTAGTATTATTATTACTATTACGATTATTATTATTACTATTATTATTAGTATCACTACTATTATTATTATTATTACTATTATTATTATTATTATCATTATTATTTATTATCACTATTATTACTATTATTATTATTGCGAATTATTATTGTTATTATTACTATTGTTATGAACTATTGTGATTATTATTACTAATTATTACTAACTTTCACTAGCATTATTATTTATTATAATAATCGATTATTACTATTGTTTTTAGCATCATTACTATTATTACTATTATTCTTATTATTGTTATTATATTATTATTATCATTATTACTATTAATATTATTATGATTGTTACTATTATTATTATTATTATTAGTACTATTACTATTTATTATTATTATTACTGTTGCTATTATTATTACTATTACTATTATTATTATTATTATTATTATTATTATTATCATTATTATCATTATATTAGTTTATTATTATCACTGCTATAGTTACTTACCATGATTATTGCCAGTCTTACTGTTGCATTCTTGCTGCTGCTATTGCCATCACCTGCCACTCTTATTATCATTTTATTACCTAAACTAAATTAAATTAAATTAAATTAAATTAAATCAAATCAAATCAAACTCGGTTAAATTAAATTGAACAAATTAAATTAATGAAATTAACTAAATTAATGAAATTAATTAAATTAATTTAATTAATTTAATTAATTTAATTAATTAAATTAATTAATTTAAATTATTTTGCTGCCGCAGAGTGAAGGTGGTGGAGCAGCCATACTTCGTGAACCGCTACAGAGACAATTTGCTGCCGCTGCTGCTGCAGCCAAAAGTTGCTGCTGTTTTTAATGTGGGGCCCCACACGCAGCAGCAGCAAGTGCCAGTTGCTGCGCCTTACCTCGTCACCCACACCAGCCACCAGTCCCGCCCGCTGCTGCAGCACCAGCTGCTGCAGCAGCAGCAGCAGCAGCTGCAGCAGCAGCAGCAGCAGCACCTGCAGCAGCATGTGGGGCCGGACTATGCGCGCGGAAGCACCCCCCCGTACGGGGAAAGCGATCCTTGGGCTGAAAGGTCTTTGCAGCAGCAGCAAGGTGAGCTCGTCGGCAGCAGCAGCGGCAGCAGCAGCAGCAAAAGCAGCAATTTTTGTTGGAGAAATAAATGGTTTGTTTACAAGGGGCAGCCTGATTGAGGTGCACAGACACTGCTGCTGCTGCTGCTGCTGCTGCTGCTGTTTATTGCACAGACCATTCGCCATGGCTCGATAGCCAATACGGAGCAGCAGCAGGAGACCTGCAGCAGCAAGATGAAGGGAACGCAGCAGCAGCAGCAGCTGCTGCTGACTGCCTTTCTCCATGTGCCTCTGGCTGCAGCCCTTCATCGTTTTTCAGCTGCGCCAACTGATTTTCCTCCTGCTGCTGCTGCTGCTGCTGCTAGATTTTTACGTTTGCATGCTGCCGCTGCTACTGCTGCTGCTGCTGCTGCTGCTGCTGCCAGCCCGGGTGTCTGTACAGCTGGGGCGTTTGGCAGCGGTTGGCGAGGAATTGTTTTTAAAGAATTTTTTGATATTTATTTCATTTTATTCATTTCTTTTATTTGTTTCTTCTACATTTATTTCTTTTTTGAAAAGAAAGTCGAGGCGAGCAAAAGAGCCTTTTTGACTTTGACGAAAGTGGGAGAAACTTTTGTGTCGTGGTTGAGGAGAATGAGGACCTGGAGTGGGGTGTACGTACACCTCAGCGGGTGAGCTGCATGCGCTTGGAAACGAAAATCATTTTTATTTATTTACCGCTCGAACTGCTTCGTCGAGTTCTCCAAAAGAACAGTAAGTTGCAAACAACACTTCGTGCCACTTTTGCTTCAAAGCTTGGCTCCCGCACTCTGAACAAACCCCATTCAAACTCCCGCTGCTGCTGCTGCTGCTGCTGCTGCTGCTGCTGGTTTGCTCACGCGGCACTTTCTTGACACTTAGGAAGGCGACCATGACGCAAATCATAATCACGTGGATCCATTCCTGAAGCAGCAGCAAATGAATTCAAGTTCTGAAAAGTTGAATAATTCAATTTAATCTAATTCGGCTTAATTTAATTGTTTTAATTTAATTTAATTAATTTAATTAATTTAATCAATTTAATTTAATTTAATGAATTAAATGCACCTGCTCGTCAAATAACTGAGTCCGGTGAGGAGAAAGAACCAACTTGTCCACCAGGCAAGTGCACTCTGGAAATAAAATTGAAAAATAAAAAGCTTTAAAAACTTAAAGTTGAAAAATAAAAGTTTTTTAAATAAAAATAAAAGAAAACAAATTTAAAAAGAAGAATAGAAGAAAAGCAAAAAGGAAAAGAAGAAAAGAAGAATAGAAGTCGAAGAAGGAGAAGAGTTGGAAGTAGAAAAAGAGGAGAAGAAGAAGAGCCAAAAATAAGGAAACAAGAAAAGTTGAAAGCAAGAAAAGTTGAAAAGTTGAAATGTTTGAAAAGTTGAAAAGTTTGAAAAGTTGAAAAGTTTGAAAAATGAAAAATTGGAAGATGAAAAAATAAAACGAAAATGAATTTACCGGCCATGACTTGAATAGTTTCTGCTGGCGAGGCGCCGTAGGCGAGCATGAGGCGAGTGGAGTCTTCGAGGAGTCTGCGGGAGGCATTTAGGAGTTGAAGAAAAGATTTTGAAAACGCGATTTGTTTCTTTTTCTTTTCTTTTCTTCTCCACTTACTGCAGCAAACGCACGTCGGAAGGTGACAGCAAAGAGCCCCGAGTGATGAGGCAGCGGGAATTCATCAGCAGCTGAAAGCTGCGGAAGCAGAAGGGGCGGAGGGCGAGGCGTTCGAGCAGATCGCCGCTGCGGGAGTATCTGGGAGTCCGTGGAATTCAAGTTGCAAAAAGGAAAAAAAAACTAAGTTGCATTTCATAAATTGCACTTCGAAACTCCGAAACAAACAAAAACCCTCACTCCAGCAGGTTCCGCGGAGGCGTGGAAAACCCGCAGGCTGCAGAGTGGCCAGGCATTATCACCGAGGCACTTGGGCGATCTGGCGGCTTCCGGCGGGAGCTCCAGCTCTACAGCGCGCCCATAAATGCAAAAATAAACGAATTCATAAAATGATATAAATGATATCTCCTTTCTTTGGAGGTGTTTCACCACAACCCCACTTCGCAAGCCGCCGATCCTTTTCGTGCGTCACGCTGCGCTGTCTGTACACCCCAGAGCACATCGCGCCCGCTGCACCGGAGGGAAGGCGAACCCTAAAAGCTCGGAGGAACTGCGCTTTCTGAAGCGATTAAGCGGAATAAAATGGTTAATTAAAACAGAAAAAAAGGAAAAAGCTTTTATTCGGAGTTTGCAAGGAGGAATTTCAGTTAAAAACGCGCTGGACGGGGAATTCAACTTTCTGAATTCAACTTCCCGCGAGCCGCCGCTCCAAGCCAAAGCAGCGCCACTCGTTTTGCATTTGCTCTGAAGAATTAAAATTGGAAAATAAAATTCCCTTTTGATCTAGAGAAAGAAAGAAAGGGCCATTTCCGCGGACTCGCGGGGCTGCGTTGCCCCGCAGCAGCAGCGTGACCAGTGGACCACAGCAGAAGCGGACCACTCTTCTTTGCTTTAATTGAATATTAGAACTTCAAAGGAAATCAAAAAGCTGCTTCGAAATTAAAAAAGAAAAAGGGAAAGCGGCGGCGGCTTTTGCTTTCGCTGCAGCGAGCTCTGCTGCACTGAAATCTGAAGGTCGCAAAACTCGCAAAATTCAACTTTCGGAAAAATGCAATTTGAGTCTTTTAATCTCAAAACTGGAAAAAAAGGAATACTTAAATGCGGCTTTTAGTGCCTTAAAATACATTTATATTTGTAGAACTTTGCAATTCGGAAACATTCATTTTTTCCAGCTTTTATTTTTCAAAAAAAAACCAAAAATACCATTTGCTGCCTCTGCTGCAGACCTTCCACCGCCTTCCCCCCGCCTGAAGAGACAAAAATTAATCAAAGGAATTTAATAACTCCCCAACCTCAGCTAGCTACAGCTAGCTACAGCTAGCTACAGCTAGCTGCGGCTAGCTACAGCTAGCTACAGCTAACTACAGCTAGCTACGGCTAGCTACAGCTGGCTACAGCTAGCTACCGCTGGCCACATCTAGCCATTTCGAGTCACAGCTAGCTACAGCTAGCCACCGCTAGCCACAGCTAGCCACAGCTGGCCACAGCTGGCCACAGCTAGCCGTATCGCTTCACAGCTAGCCACAGCTAGCCACAGCTAGCTGCAGCTAGCCAGAGCTTCTTACCAAGTAGGAAATGAAGGGAATTGAAACAGCAATGAAGAGCAGCGCCGCCACGTCAGCAACAACAGCCCAAATGACTTTCTTTGATTTGTTTGGAGGGCCTAAAAATGAGGCAGCAGCAAAAGTTCACAAACAGCGCTCCAGCAGCAAAACCCTAAACCCTAAACCCTAAACCCTAAACCGCAGCGGCGTGTCTTTTGTGGATAATTTATTACTCGGGGGGTCAAAAAGGAATTTAATTTCGTCAAGTTCTTCTTTGGGAGTTTCTGGAGTCCGCGGAAAAGAAAGGAAACTCTTTGCAAGTTTCTGATCTGGTTCTTGCACGAAGTGGAGTGGCGGCGCATGCAGCAGCGGATCTGGGGTTAAATCTGCGTCAAAAAGATCCAAAAAAGAATTAGTTAATTTTAATTTTTATTTTAATTCAAGTTTTCAGCTTTAAATGAGACCAACGCCGCGTTTTGCTGCTGCTTCTGGACATGCGCAGCAGCAGCGCAGCCGTCGGCAGCAGCCCCTGAATCGGCGAAGCCCGAAGGCTTTTTCCAATTTTAATTTTGAAATTTACCTTTAAAGCTCTTATTTGAAACTTCTTTGTTGTTGAATTTCAGTGTTGAGGCTGGAGAGGCCGACAAGAGCGCCGCAATCATGAGCAGAAAGGCGGTGGAAACCGCTGAGGGAAGAATCGGTATTCGGGAAGAAAGCGCCATGTTTAGAGCTGATCCTGGAGGAAAAGGGACGTTAAATGAAGATAAATACAAGTTTAAATTGTTTAATTGCAAAAATTCAAAAGTTTTGGGGGAGAATCGCGAAGCTGAATCGAGACGGCTGCACCGCCAGCTGCAGCGAAGCAAGCGGGGAAAACAGGGAAATAAACCCGAATGGCCGGTAAATAAATGAGAAACATAACTCAAATGACAAATTTAAAGGAATAATTTCAATTTAAATCTGGTTTTAATTCCAATTTTTCCGAAGATCTGTGACCAGCCCGCCGCGCGAAGTCAGCCACACAAAGAGTTGGGCGGTGGGGCCCCGGGGGGGCCCCTGGGGGGCCCCCTGCGGCAAGGCAGGGGCTCCTAAAGTGGACCCTGTTTAGTTATTATTGTTTTTAACTCGTCTTTTGGGGCTTTTTTGAATTTAAAGAATTGATTAGTTCCAAATTTTTTGTTATTTTGCATTTTTCTGCTCGAGAGGATGTAGAGCTTGCTGGACATGCCTTGCAGGAGCAAGTTCGAGTGTACGCGGCTCAGGCCCACTTTGCTGCATTTCTTTTTTCTTATTTTATGTTTTTTGTTTCCCATTTCTCTCCATTTTGGGGCCTCTTACCGCCTTTCTCCCCGTGCGGTCTGCTGGCGCAGCAGCAGCAGCAGCGGCAGCAGCTGCAGCAGCAGCAGCAGCAGCAGTTCTTTGAGCTTTAGTAGGCCAAAGCCGCACACTCCCCTTAACCAAAATTATTTTTCTTTTTTATTTAAACTCGAGGGCAGCTCGACAGCCCTGGGCAGCGACTGCGGTGTACGTACACCTGGAGATGAAGGTGACCCTGCTGCAGCAGCAGCAGCCCCTGCTGCAGCAGCAACAGACCCTGCTGCTGCAGCAGCAGACACTCAACTGGCTCTGCATGCAGCGCTGCACCAGATGACAGCAGCAGACTTGTCGCTGCTGCTGCAGGCAGCAGGCCTGGCCCCGCAAGCAGCAGCAGCAGCAGACACAGCCTCTCTGGGGCGCTCCCTACGGGACTTCCTAGACTTAGAATTGGAGGCCCTAGAGGGTTCGGGGGCCCCCGGGGGCCCCGGGGGGCCCCTCGGGGGGCCCTCCGGCTACCTGGGGGCCCCATTTTCTTATAATTGGCACAAAGAAAGGCTCATTGCGAAGTTGAAGCAGCTCAAGCAGCAAGCAGAAGCCATTTCCGTATTCCCAGGGGGGCCCCCCAGCGAGGGGTCCCCCCGGGGGGGGCCCCCCAGCAGGGGGGCCCCCCACAGGGGGGCCCCCCGGAGGGTCTGGGCCTCCTCGGGGGGCCCCAGGGGCCCCACTTTTCCCCCTTTTTTGGACCATTCGAGGCCCCCTTCCCGGCGCTTCTCTTGGGATGGAGAACAGTACTCTTTGACTGAACTTGCTGAGGCAGAGGGGGCCGCCTGGGGGCCCCCCGTTGGGGGGGCCCCCCACGGAGGGGGGGCCCCCCTGGGCCAGGGGGGCCCCTCAGAGGAGGAGTGGGTGAAGCTGCAAGACCAATTAGGAAGAGAAATAATTTATTTTCCACAAGTGCTGACGGATGACGAGGTCGAGGCAGCAAAGACGAGGCTGCTGCCCCTCGCAGCTGCCACTCCTGCTGCTACTGCTGCTGCTGCTGCTGCTGCTGCTGCGCCGGTGTTCACGGGTGCTGCTGCTGCAGCAGCCGAGCCCCCTGTGATTAAGAGGCAGCTTTACAGCATTTCGCAGTTGCTGGCTGACCTGAAGACGACCTATTGCCTACTGCAGCAGGAAGCAGCACCTGCTGCTGCTGCTGCTGCTGCTGCTGATTTCGGTGCTGCAGCTCCTGACGGTGGCATTGCTGCGGCCCTTCGCGGCGTTGCTGCTCCCGCAGCAGCAGGAGCACAAGCAGCAGCAGCAAAATCAGCAGCAACAGCAGCAGCAGCAGCAACAACAACAGCAGCAACAGCAGCAGCAACAGCAGCAGCAGCAGCAGCAGATGCTTCGCCTCTCACTCTTTTCAGCCTTCTTGAGGGCAAGAAGCCCCCAGGGCTGCTGGGGGCTGCTTATTACTGCCGCAGCAGTTTATCATCTTTTGCATTGGAGACAAAAGAAAGAAAAGAAATAAATGAAATAAAAGAAATAAATGAAATAAATAAATTAAATGAATTAAATGAATTAAATGAATTAAAAGAGAAAAACAGAATTGTTATTCTGCTCGCCGGAGAGCTCAAACCCAGGTGCTTTTCTTTCGCCCTACAAATGTATTAAAATGTTTTAAATGCATTTAAGTATAAGTATATTATTTAAATATCTTAAATATATTAATTATATTTAGATATATTAATTAAATAATTAAATATAAACATATATATTTAGAAATATATCTGCATCTGTGCCCGCGAAGTTGAATCATATTCAGGTGTATGTACACCTCATTTTCGCGCCTGTAGTCGCCTGGCGAAGACTTCGCCGAGTTTTTGCCTTTTAAATATTTAGATATTAAATTAAATTAAATATTTATTTAATTAAATTAATTTTCAAATAAATAAAATTGGAAAAGTAAATAAAACAAAAAAGAAATTAAAAGAAAGCAGCAGCAAGAGGGAGCGGCGCCTTCGGCTGCGGTCTTCTCCAGAAGTGCAAATTGAACTCTGAAGGGCCGATTGATTCTTTCAATTAATTAATTAATTTATTACCCTTATTTATTTGTTTATTTATTATTTATTATTTATTAATTTATTTATTTATTTGCTGTTTATTCCTTTGCAGGGATGCCCGTGTGCGGCACATCGCCGACCGCATTGCCCTCAGCTGCGGCGCTGCTGTGTTGGTGCCAGAGCTGCCAGCAGCAGCAGCAGCAGCAGCAGCAGGGGGAGAAGCAGCGGGAGCAGCAGGCTCTGGCGCGAGCGCTGCTGCGAGGACTCCCGCAGCAGCAACAGCACCAGCAGCAGCAGCCGCAGCAGCAGCAGCAGCTGCTGCTGCTGCTGGCCAGCAGCTGGGCATTCACGGGCTTGTGGCCCGGGCGCTGCTGTGGCTGCGGCTGCAGGAAGCAGCAGCAGCATTTGCTGTCGTTGGGGTGGGCGGAGGAGCAGCAGCAGCTCTTGAATTTGCTGCTGCAGTAGCCCCGGGTGCCCGTGCTGCAGTATCATTGGTCCCTGCTGCTGCTGACGCCGCTGCTGCTGCTGCTGCTGGAGCTGCTGCGCGCCCAGGTGTACGTACAGCCCAACGCGGGGGGCCCCCAGGGGGCCCCCAGGAGCCCCCAGGGGGCCCCCAGGGGCCCCCGGGGCCCCTTTTTGCCCTTCCTTCTGTAGATGCTGCTGTTGCTTTATTTCCTCATCAGTTTAATATGCTGGCTGTAGCAGCAAATTTAAAAGCCCCCACTTTGGCTCTTTTTGGGGGCAGGGCCTCCCGCCCTGCGGCCGTGGGGTGTACAGACACCCCAGCAGCAGCAGCAGCAGCAGCAGCAGCAGCGGTTGCGCCTTCTGCGGGTGCAGCTGCGGGGGCTGAGGCGCCCGGTGGGCCTGCTGCTGCTGCTGCAGCGGGAGAAGAATCTCCTGCTGCTGCTGCTGCAGCGGGAGAAGAATCTCCTGCTGCTGCTGCTGCTGCAGCGGGAGAAGAATCTCCTGCTGCTGCTGCTGCTGCATTCGAGCAGCTGCTGCGGCTGCAGCTGAGGGCCAAAGACCACTGGGTAGATACAGCTGAGCCCCCGAGGGCCGCAGAAGGGGCCGCTGCAGAGTTGGTGAGAATTTATTTAATTTAAATAATTTAAAAATATATTTTAACCAATTTAATTCATTCTTTAGGATATAATTTAGATTAAATTAGTTCTTTAGCTGGGATTTAAAATTAGTCTTTTATTCGTCTTTAAAAATACTTTAAAATAAATTTAAATTCTTACTTTGCGGCACCGCAGGCTGGCCTCCCACGTGCTGCTGCTGCTGCTGCTGCTGCTGCTGCTGCTGCTCCGCTTTGTTGTTGGTTTATAATTTGTTCGTTTTTATTATTTCGTTTTCGTTAATTTTTTAATTTGCTTTTTGTCTTTTGGGTGTCTTGGGGTCTTCTTTGTCCCCGGGTGTATATACACCTCGACGTTTTGTTGTTGCATTTTAATTTTCTATTTTTTCCTCTTTCAGTTTTTCTTTTTTGGTGCTGCTGGTTTATTATTCATTTGTTTATTTTAACTGTTTGTTATTTTCTTTTAATTGTTTATTATTTACTTTTAATTGTTCATCATTTACTTTTAATTGCTTATGATTTGTTTTTAATTGTTTATCATTTATTTTTAGTTGTCTATTATTCATTTTTAATTGTTTATTATTTGTTTTTAATTGTTTGTTATTTATTTTTAATTGTTTAAAATTTATCATTTATTATTTTGTTGTTTATTTATTTGTTTCCGTTTTTTTGCTTGCCCGTTTGTGTGGGCCCCCTTACTGCAGCCAGTCCACCAATGAACAAGTTTATGTTTATATTTTATTTATTTTCTATCTATTATATTTTATTATTATTTATTATTATTTATTTATTATTATTTATTGCTTATTTATTTAATTTGTTTGCAGCTGACAGAAGAGCAGCTGCTGATGGCCACTTCTTGGCTGGACTTGTGGCTGGGCCGCGAAGTGCCGGAGAGCGTTTCTGCGGCGGAGGACGTGAAGGGATTTAGTCTTCGTTTTCGGGATTTTAAGAAATAAATGAAAAATAAAACGAAATAAAACGAAATGAAACGAAATGAAACAAAAAATGACAATTAAAACCATTTAAACGGCCCAAATAGACCCCAAAATGAGCCCAAACCAACAGAGAAAACTCCCGAAGAGGAGATAACCTCTCTTGAGGTGTACGTACACCGCGAGCTGTACGTACACCGTGAGGTGTACGTACACCTCAAGAGAAGAGACCTGCTCTTCTTTTGATCCTTGAAACTGCTCTTTATTTATTTATTTTCAAAATACATATGCATAAATACATATATAAATGTTTACTTTTTCATTTATCTACTTTTATTCTTCAATTAGTTCTTTCATTTGACTTCAAGTAAGGGCCTTCATCAGGTTAGAAAGCTGAACTGGAACTGTCGCTGCTGCTGCTGTTTTTGCTGCTGCTGCTGTACTCAGCAGGAACTATACAGACAGGAGTCTAGTGAGCTCTGTCTCCCTGCCTGTCGCAATTAAAAGCATATTACTTCTTTTAATTTGATTTTTGGTTAATTAAAAATCACAATTAAAGTGAGAATGGTTTTTAAAACACGGAAAAACGAACAAGACACCCAGTGTACGTACAGCTGACGAGGCTCCGCTCGCGACTGAGCGGCATTTATGGGGATTTCAAATTTAGTTTCGAACTTCAAATGAATAAATTAAACAACTTCACTAAAATAAATACATTTAATCAGTTTAAAACTTGTCTTTGTCCCCGAGTAGCTGCTGCTGGAGCACCGGCGGAGCTGTACATACACCTCGAGGTGTCTGCGTGGCGTGGCTAGAAAGGAAGCCAAAGAGTGCACTTTGTCCTCAAATATAACCACACATATATTTTTAATTAATATTTTTGATTTGTTTTATATTTATTGTAAAAGAATGGATGGAATCGACCGGATACGTTCCAGTGTATGTACACGTGGACGCCACGCGAATGCTGCTGCAATGACACCCGAATGCACTCTCCTCAGAACCAATTTTGCTGCTCTTTCTGCTTTTCTCTTTTTTAAAATATATACTTGATAAAAATAAAACGAATAAAGTAGTGGAGTTCATCTGCTACGCGCAGTTACGCAGCAAACCCATTCCTGCTGCTGCAGCTGCTGCTGTTGCAGCTGCCACTGTTGCTGCTGCGTCTGTTTTTATTGTTGCTGTTGCTGCTGCTGCTGCTGTTGTTTCTGTGTCTGCTGCTGTTACTGCTGCTGCTGCTGCAAGGGATCCTTGTTAGTGGCTGCTGCTTTTGATATTTCTATCTTCACTGTGGCACTTTTCGGGGAGGAATGGTGCTGCTGCTGCTCGCTGCTGCTTCCTTTCCTGCTGCTGTTGCTGCTGCTGCTTCTGCTGCTGCTGCTGCTGCCGAAGTCTTATTTTGCTCCACTGTACTAGTCCATTTCGTTATCAGAATTGAAGCAGGAAGAAAACTCCGCAGCAGCAGCGGCTGCTGCTGCTGCTGCTTCCTCAATGCTGCTGCTGCTGCTGCCTCCGCGGCAGCCAGCAGCAGCAACCACAGGAAGCCCATCTTCTTCTTCGCTGCAGAAATCTGAACTGCAAACCCGAGGTGTACGTACACCTGATTCACAATTAAAAGGACTTTCTGGCGAGCTCTGGACGCCCACAAAAGCCCCACCAGCTGCAGCTGCTGCTGCTGCTGCTGCTGCTACTGCTGCTGGGGGGCTCAGCTCTTCGCAGTCCTCAAGGGCCCCCTGCACTGCAACAGCAACAAGAGGAGCTTTTTCTTCTTTTTGAGCTTCGCCGAAATTGTTTTTAAAAGGAATAAAAGAGCAGCAGCTAAGGAGGCAGCAGAGGGAAGCAGCAGCAGCAGAAAGGCTGAAGGAGACGCAGGCGAGCGGCAGCAGCAGCAGCAGTAGCTGCTGCTGCTGCAGCAGCAGCAGCAGCTGCTGCTGCTGCAGCGAACCCGGAATCAGCACATAGTCGCAAGCTGCGATAAAGTCCAAAAATGCAGACACAGCCCAAGCCCCAGCCAGAGCCACGAGGCGACCCTTATCGGTTTTTGCTGCTGCAAATCTCTTGCTGCTGCTGCTGCTGCTGCTGCTGCTGTGCAGCAGCAGCAGCGTGCAGGCAGCACACAGGGCAGGCACAGCAGCACTGAAGCAGCGCAGGTAAAGACGCACAAGGGAAAGCAAAACGGAAATGACAGAAGCTGTCACTGCTGCTGCTCGGAGGCTGCGCAGTCGTGCTGCAGAGGGCAGCCGCAGCTGCTGCTGCTGCTGCTGCTGTTGCTGCTGCTGCTGCTGCAGCAGCAGCTTAAACTGCTGCTCCGCTGGCAGGGCCCTCATGGAGGCCGAGAGGGCCTGAAGGTCCCAACTCGGCTCATAGAGCCAATACTGCGACAGCAAACTCATGGCCCATAATTAGCTGCTCAAAACGAATAAAATCTGCCGCTGCTGCTGCTGCTGTTTCTGCTGCTGCTGTTGCTGTTGCTGGTGTTATTGTTGTTGCTTCTGCTGCTGTTGCTTCTGCTGCTGCTGCTGCTGGTTCACGACAGAAGACACGCGCGATCCGGCGTTTAAATCCCCTAATTCGGTCGAGTTTTTGTTTTAAAAGTATTTTTGAAATTTCAATTTGCTGAATTTTGTTTCTTTTCAAAGGCAGCAAAGCACAGATCATCCAGCTGCAGCTGTGCGTGGGAGTCACCGAGCACAGCGGCGAGGCCGTTCAAGTGAGGCGATCTGGCGTTTAAATCCGGTTAAAAAGGAGAAAAAAGTTGTTTAAATAAAAGCAGTAAAGTTTAGTTGACATAAGTTTTGCTTTTTTCTTTAAAAGGGCTTTTTATTTCTGTCTTTGAGCGAAGATCGCACGAGAGGGCTCTGCGGCGTGCGCGGCTTGCTGGCCATTCCGCCGAGAAGAAGGCTGAAAACTCTGAAATAGAAAACTCTAAGCAAATATTCATTTAATATTTATAAATCATAAATAAATATTCATATTTTAAAAGATAAAAGATCCAAAATGCTGCAGTGTATCCCGAGTGAGGCGCAGCAGCACAAGGCACAAGTCGGCGGCGGCCGCCGCTGACCAGCCATCAGCAGCAAGAGGATCTTTCCTCAGAAAGCTTCCTTTGAGCTACATTTTGATTTTAAAATAAATATGATTCAAATTAAATTAAATTTCAATTCAAAAGACTTTCATATTTTGTTCACATTTGCATTTACAGGCCAAGCCTGCGGAAACGAGGCTTCCAGAAGCTGCTGCGCGAGCGCTCTTCTGCGCGAGCACTCATTCGATTTCATGCCGCAGAGGAAACCCACTTTTCCAGTTTTTATTCATTTGAAATAAATAGTTACTTCATTTAAATAAATACTTTCAGTATAAATGAATAACAATACAATTAAATGCCTTCTTTCCCGAGTTTCCGTCATATCCTCTCAATCGGTGGTATCACCTGCAAACCTCAACGCTCGAAACGCTCATTTGGAGCGATGCAGCAAATTAAATGCCATTTTCAGTTTTTTAGCTTCTAATTAACTTTTAAATTCAAAGTAAGAACTTTCCAGAAGCCTTTTCTGCACAAAAAGTTCCAATTCGACTCAAATTCAACATGAGATCTGAATCACCAGCAGTGTGCAGCTTGGGGTGTCTGTGCAGCTTCTACCTGGGGCCCCCGCAGCTGAAACCGGGCCATCTGGGCTTTAGAAGGTCCTTTTCTCTTCATAAATTGAATTAAAAAGATTATTTCAACGAATTAAAAAGATTAACTTAATGAATTAAAAAGACTAATTCGTTGCATTCCGAAAAAGTTCGCTTAAAAACGTCGGCAGCAGGCCCGCAGGCCTGCGCAGTTCCCCTAAATGGGAAGCTTTTTGTCTTTAACTGCGTTGGTTCCAGACGCAGCAGTCTTCTCCAGCCCCAGTGGGAGCTGCTGCTGCTGCTTTCTCTGCCTTTTCTGCTGCTGCATCAGCAGCAGCAGCAGCAGCAGCAGCAATCAGAGCTGCCGCCACAATTTCACTGTGCCATCTGTTGCTGCTGTGCACAGCCGCTGCGACAGCAAATCGCTTTTGACTACAAGTGCCGGGGCCTCATGGGCTTTTCCATGGACCCCTTCTTGAAGGGCCCCCAGGAAGCGGGGGGCCCCCTGGGGGCCCCCGGGGGGCCCCCAGGAGTCGGGGGGCCCCCCGGGGGGCCCCTCGGGGGGCCCCCCGGGGGGCCCCCCCCTTGCTGCTGCTAAGACGTCCCAGAAATATATGCAGCCGTCTTCGCTGCCGCTAACGACGTAAGGGAAGAGGGGCTGGAGAGAGTTGCCTTTGGATTTAAATTTAGAGTTTTGAAGGGCCTCGAGGAGTTCATCGAAGGCCCTTTTAGGCTGCTGCTGCTGCTGCTGCTGCTGCTGTAGGTGGAGCTGGAGGGGCGAGTCGGGGTCCGGCGCTGCTGCTGCTGCTGCAGCAAACAGCCCCGCTGCAGCGCCCGGAGGCGGCAGCGGGAGAGCAGCAGCAAAGAAGCAACTTTGCATGCGAAAAGCCCCACAAGAAGAATGCAAGTGGCCCCAAAACGCATGCAGAGTTTCCCCCGAGGTCACTTCTGCCAGCCGCAGGCTCGCGTCCACGCAGGACAGCAGCAGCAAAGTCTCCTCCGCAGACAGCGACATGCTGCAGCAGCAGCAGCAGCAGCAGCAGCAGCACGCGAAGCGCAACAAACCCCACTTCAACACGTACTTTTATTTATATTTAATATATATGTGCTTCTTATATATACTTGTAGATATATATATACTTATTTATATATACATATGTATGTATGTATGCATGTTATTTAATGGGTGGATTGGAATATGGAGGCGCTAGGGTTTAGGGTTTGGGGAGGAGAAGGAGGGACTTATACAGGACTAAAGAAGCAAGAAAACCAAAAACATTTAATTATGGAAAAGATGGAATTTAATAAATAATAAAATGGACTTACATGAAATAAAACAGAAACTAAAATGGCCAGAAAAGAGAAAAGAAAAAAGACACAAATTGGATCGAGGTGCCGATACACTGGACTGTTTGCAGAGAGTTTGGCCGGCAGCAGCGGGAAGGCAAAAATGGAAAAAAAATGCAAAAATAGGCAAAAATGGATGAAAACAAGTGCAAATAAGTGCAAATAAATGCAAATAAATGCAAATAAATGCAAATAAATGCAAATAAATGAAAATAACAATACTCAAATGATATTTTGAATCAAAATCACCAAGTTATTGGACTTCCGTAGCAGTCGACATGTAGAGCCCCCTTGCGCAGGTCGTAGGTGTACACGCAGCCGTCGAGGGAAGCCACGATGAGGCGTTCTCGCGCGGCCACGATGCTGCAGAAGAGAATAAAAACGCAAAACGAATTCAAAACTAATTTCAATAATTAAAATGATTTAAAAATTGTTGTGATATTCAATTTGCGCGGCTAAACGGCCGCCGGAGGTGCACCGGAACGCGCGCATCTGCGGTGTACGTACACCTCCGCGTCCACTGCCGCGGCGTCACGCCGCTCGACAGAAAGCACTTTTTGGCGAATTTCGCGTCGAAACTTCGAAATTTTGGACTAAAAAGTGGAAATTAGTGAAACAAAATGCAATTAAGTTTAATTTAAAGGTTTATTCTTCGAAAATGGCGCGGATTCCACCTCGAAATCGCGTCTTTCGCGTCCGACAACACCTGCACGTAGCCGAAACGACGGCCCCCTCCCCTTATGTCAAAAAGACGCACAAGTCCGTCGGAGTCCCCCAGAGCTGCCAAGTGGCTCAGCGGGCTCGGAGAGCCCCGCAGCAGGCACGCGTTTATCGGCGCTGCAGCACAGCAGCAGCAGCAGCAGCAGCAGCAGCAGCAGCGGCAGCAGCAACAGCAGCAGCTTGATTGGGGGCTGCGCAGTGGGGGCGCGCCAGTGGCCCGCATAGCGCAACACCACTGGGTCTTCACTGGAGAGAAATGCAAAAAAAGGAAAAGACAGCAGCAGCAGCAGCAGCAACAGCAGCAGGTGCTGCTGCTACTGCTGCTGCTGCTGGTGTCCACCACCGCCACAAGAAAGGCTTGGGCGCTACCCTTTCGCTACCTTTTCTGCTGTTTGCTGCAGTGCACTGCAGTGCACTGCTGCTGCTGCTGGTGCTGCTGTAGAGGTGTTGCTGTGGCAGCAGCTGAAACTCACCGGTCCTCGGGAACTGCCGAAGAGCGAGACCAGTGGTCACATCCCATAGAATACCTGCAGCAAAAACTAACCCCCAAGCCCTAAACCCTAAACCCTAAACCCTAAACCCTAAACCCTAAACGCGCAACTGACCTCTTCTGTCAAGTCCTCCCGAAAGAAAAAGATGCGTCAGTTCATCATGGGCCCCAACGCAGGCCACAACTCCCGTGTGTTCTCCTACAGCAAAACAAAAGCAGTGCAGCAGCAGCTTGCTGCAACTTGCCGCTGCAGCGGGCGGCACTCTGCTGCTGCGCAGCCGCAGCAGCAAGGGACACTCTGCTGCTGCAGAGCCGCAGCAGCGACCTGCTGCTGCAGCAGGGGGCCCTCTGCTGCTGCGCAGCTGCAGCAGCAACCTGCCGCTGCAGCAGCAACGCGCAGCAGCAGCAGCAGCAGCAGCAGCGAGCTGCTTGCCTTTGTACTCATGCAGCACTCCGTGCTGCGCCCCCAAAAGGTAAATAGTTTTGTCCGAAGCGCCAGCTAGAAGATGATCTGCGTCTCCGAAGAAGAGGAGAGAGTTGACGGAGCTGGCGCCGCAGCGGAAGGTGCGCAGACACCCGAAACGGAGGAATTCAAGTTCCTCCTCCGGGGCTTCCCCGGGGCCCTCGAGCCGCTCCATCGACTCCTTTGGAACGAAAAAAACAATTTCAATTGCAAAAAACAAAACGGGGAGGCAAAAAGAATTGTTTTGAGGCGAGATCGGCCGCCACTGACGCGGAGGTTTCCCGCGGCGCCGCCGCCCGAGCTGTACGTACACCCCAACTGCCGCCGCCGCCAACCACCGCCACCCTGGAGCGTCACATTTCTTTAAAATTAAAAAGAATTTGAAAAGCTTTTTGAACTTAAAGCTCCAGTTCCCGCCAGCAGCTCTCGAAAGCGCCACGGACTCGCTGCATGCAGCTTCGCAGAGGAAAGGGGGGCCCCCAGGGCCACACTTGCGTTCAAGAGGCCCCAAATGGTATTTTATTTCACAGCAAAATCCCCAAAGGGTCTTCCTGAGTGCCCCCGCGGGCGCCGTTTGCTGCGGAAGAGCAGCAGCAGCAGCAGCAGCAGCAGCTGCTGCTGCTGCTGCTGGGGCCCTGGGGCTCCTTTTCGAGTTCCCGCAATTCCCGTTTCTTCTTTTTGACATTTTCTTTTTGCTTCGCTTTCAGAAGCTCCTAAACTCAGGAAATTGCGAACGCCGGCTGCTGCAGCAGCAGCAGCAGCAGCGCCTCAGCAACCAAAGGGAGGGTTTGTTGCTGCTGCAGTGAGGGGCCCCTAGGGGCTCTTTCGGGGTTTTCCTTTCGTCTTTTCGCTTTTCTTTTTTGCTGCTGCTTCTTCTTTCTGCTGTCTGTACACTCCAGCTGGGCAGCCGCTGCGCCGCGGCCGCAGCAGCAGCACCCGCCGCCCTAGCAGCAGCAGCAGCAGCAGCAGCAGCAGCAGCAGCAGCAGCAGCAGCAGCCGCAGCAGCACTGGTAGTTGGGGCCCCCCTCCGAGCTGCGCGCGCCTCCGCCGCGTCTCCCGCGCCGCTGCACCCGCAGCAGCAGCAGCAGCACCCGCAGCAGCAGCAGCAGCAGCAGCAGCAGCAGCAGCAGCAAAGATGTCGATGGAGCAGCTGATGGCGCTGGTGCCGCTCGAGGCGGCGCTCAGCCACAAAGAGAAAGGCCGGAAGTCTCGTTGGGAAAGAAAGAAAGCAGCAGAAGGCAGCCGCTGGGGCTCCGAAACGGTAGCCATTTAATGCCATTTAATGCCATTTAATGCCATTTTAATGCCATTTAATGCCATTTTAATGCCATTTAATGCCATTTTAATGCCATTTATGCCATTAATAACGTTAATGCCATTAATGCTGTGCAAATGCCATTTTCCTGCTACTTGTTGCCATTTTAGTGCCCCTTTGGCGCCATTTTAATGCCATTTTAGTGCCATTTTAATGCCATTTTAATGCCATTTATGCCATTAATTGCGTGTTAATATCTTTTGGGGCTCTTTGCCATCTCTCAGTTTTATTCTGTTTAGTTTTTGTTTTTTATTTTTTATTTCGTTTTTATTCTTTACTCTTTTGTGTTGTCGTTTGTTTTCCTTTGTTGCCGTTTGTTCTCGTTTTTCCCCTTTTTCCCGATTCATTTTATTATTATTCCTCCATTTTCATTATTCTTTTTAATCTCAACTAATTGTAATTACTTTTGATTACTTGTACTTACTTGTAATTACATGCAGTTACTTGTAATTACATGTAGTTACTTGTAATTACATGTAGTTACTTGTAATTACTTGTAATTACTTGTAATTACTTGTAATTACATGTAGTTACTTGTAATTACTTGTAATTACTTGTAATTAGCTGTAATTAGTTGCAATTAGTGAATTTGAATTTAATTTAATTAGCCTGAATGAATGTTAGTGAATGTAATTTTGAACTGCCTGGCGCGTCTGTGGCCACTGGGCGGTGTCAGTGCCTGTGGGCGTCGAAGCTGCATCGATTTGTGGAGTTTGAAGGGCCGAGTTCGTTGAAAGTTTCGGAAATATCGAATTAAAGTGAAAAGAAATAATAAAAGAGTTAATTTGCACGCAAAAGGTTGAATTGGAGGGTTTGGCGTGGGAAGTTGCAAGTTCAAGTTGGGGTGCACGTACACCCGAGGGGCGCGCGGGGCGCGCGGCGGAAAGCGCGGGAATCCGCGGATTTGGGCGGAGGAAAGTGGAAATAAAAGCGGAAAATGAATTAAAAACTGAATTTGGAGGTGAATGGGGGCGAGATCGGGCGTTTCCGCGCAGGACAAGCCGTTTTTGCCGCCGCCGTTCGTGGACCTGCCGATCGGCATGACGCCGCTGCAGGTGGACCGCTTTCTGCGCGAACAGCGCCTCGAAGAGCTCTCCAGAAAGCTGCAGCAAAGTCGCCTCGAACTCGGCGACGCGGACATCCGGCCGGCCTCTCCAGCGCCCGTCTACGACAAAAACGGCGGCCGCGTCAACACCCGCGAGGCCCGCGCGAAGGCCGCCATGCTGGCGGAGCAGCAGAGCCTGCTCGAGTTCATGCTCGGCTCCCTCAAGGGTTTCGTCGCGCCCCCCGACTTCAGGCCCGCCAAGAAGATACGCAGAATCGAGTTCCCCCACGAAAAGGTCCTGCTGCTGCTGCTGCTGCTGCTGCTGCTGAGAGCGCGGGTCCTGCTGCTGCTGGCGACGGTGCTGCTGCTGCTGCTGGGGTGCTGCTGCTGTTCGTGTTGCTGCTGCTGTTGCTGCTGCTGCTGCTATTGCTGCTTATGAGAAGCGGACGGGGTGCTGCTGTTGCTGCTGCTGGTGCTGATGCTGCTGCTGAGAGGGGCGACAGGGGTGCTGCTGCTTCGCTGCTGCTGCTGACGACGGGACCCTCGGTCGGGGTTGCTGCGCTGCTGCTGCTGCTGCTGCTGCAGCACCAGCAGCAGCTGCAGCAGCCTCGTTTTGACCGTTTCTTTCGCAACCAATTCGCCATCTTTCCCCCGCAATCGCCACTACAGGTCCACCATTATTATATTTATTTATTTATTTATTTATTTATTTATTATTTATTTATTTGTTTGTTTGTTTGTGCAGTACCCAGACTACAACTTCATGGGCATTATCATCGGCCCCCGCGGCTGCAACCACAAGCGGCTGGAGGCGGAGAGCGGCTGCACGATTTCGGTGCGAGGGAGAGGCACTCAGGTTTGTTTGCGTTTAATTAATTAATTTAATTAATTTAATTAAATAAATTTAATTTATTTGATTTAATTGGTTTTGTTGTTTGAATCATAATTGCAAATCTCTATTCTCTTGTTTGCACTCTTCGGCGCTTCCGCATTCAACTTGGTTCAGCACTTCTGCAGAATTCAGATTCAACTTTTTAACTTTTATTTATTTATTTATTTATTTATTATTTATTGTTGGCAGCTTGTTGGTTTTTGTTCCATTTGCTTCTAATGTGTACATACACCGCAGAAGCTGCAGCGCCGCATTTGCAGGTTTTCATTTAAAATGTTTGCAAAAATAAAGTAAAATAAGTAAATCTAAATAAAAGAATATCTAAACGCCAAGCCCTAGCTTCTGCTTAGGGTTTTCAAAGGGTTTTGAGAGGGTTTTGAGGTGGCTCTGAAAGGGTTTTGAGGCGGTTTTGAAGGGGTTTTGAGGGGTTTTTGCAAGGGTTTTGAGAGGTTTTGCAAGGGTTTCAAAAGGCGTGAATGGGTGAATTCGTTGAATTCGTTTTTTCTGAACAGAAAGAAGGAAAGAGAGATCACCAAACTGACGAGGAGGCCAGCATGCCCATGCACGTCCACATTATGGGAGACACAGACGAGGCGGTGGAGGTAACCCCAGCCCTAAACCCCAAACCCTAAACCCCGCCCCCAAACCCTAAACCCCGCCCCAAACCCTAAACCCCAACCCCAAGCCCTAAGCCCCAGAGCGCGCGCAGCAGCAGCGGCAGACCGCCGCAGCGGCGCGCGCCAACCGCGTCCCCGCCCCCGCAGCAGCAGCAGCAGCAGCAGCAGCAGCAGCAGCAGCAGCAGCGGCGCGGGGTGTACGTACAGCGCGCCGTGGCGCTGGTGGAGCCGCTGCTGGACCCGCTCCACCCCGCCCACGAGGAGTTCAAAAGAAGAGGCCTCGAGCAGCTGGCCCTCGTCAACGGCGTGAACTACGGCGAGCTGGACCAGCGCAGATGCGCCCTTTGCCAGGCCCTCGGCCACCTCGGTGCGCTGGGGTTTAGGGTTTAGGGTTTAGGGTTTGGGGGTTGGGGGTTGGGGTTTGGGGGTTGGGGGTGGGGTGGGGTGGGGTGGGGTCGGGGTTTGGGCTGTGGGGTTTAGGGTTGGGGGTTTAGGGTTTGGGGGTTGCG
Organism: Eimeria tenella; assembly: GCF_000499545.2. Lineage (NCBI taxonomy): Eukaryota > Apicomplexa > Conoidasida > Eucoccidiorida > Eimeriidae > Eimeria > Eimeria tenella. Next base: position 55,356 of record NW_013542365.1, read on the forward strand.
GTTTAGGGTTTGGGGCTTGGGGTTTAGGGTTTGGGGGTTGGGGTTTAGGGTTTGGGGGTTGGGGTTTAGGGTTTGGGGCTTGGGGTTGGGGTGTACCTACAGCTCACGAGTGTCCGGACAATAGGGACCTGCAGCCTTTCAAGCGCCCGGAAGTCGTGAGGCTTTTAAGTTCTTGTTTATTATTTCTTTTATTTATTTTGCAATTATTTCATTCTTTAACGTTTAATTATTTAATCACTCCAATTTATTTTATTTTGCTGCATTTATTTAGTTGAGGTCAATTCTAAACAGTGCTTGCGTTTCGTCTTCCAGGAGAGGCTTCAAGCTTCCACAGATACTTCATACATGTTAGGGTTTAGGGTTTAGGGTTTAGGGTTTGTACGTCTGCGTCTGCATGCGCTTTTGGGCCATTTTGGGGTCTTGCATGCGTTTCGCATGCGTTTTGCATGCGTTTTGCATGCATTTTGCATGCGTTTTGCATGCATTTTGCATGCATTTTGCTGCTGCAGCGCTGCGCCATTTGCGGGGACCTGGGCCACGTGACGATGGACTGCAAAATGCGGCGGGGCGACGGAGCAGCAGCAGCAGCAGGAACAGCAGCAGCAGCAGCAGCAAGAGGGAGGCCCCCCCCTCCCCCGCCTATGGGCATGCGACCGCCAATGCGCAGCGGCGCAGACAGCTACAGAATTGACATGGTGAGCCGCAGCAGCAGCAGCAGCAGCAGCAGCAGCAGCAACAGTAGTAGTAGTAGCAGTGGTAGTGGTAGCAGCTGCAGCTGTGGCAGCAGCGGCAGCAGAAGTAGTAGTAGAAGTAGCAGCAGCAGAAACAGCAGCAGCAGCAACAACAGCAGCAGCAGCAGCAGCAGCAGCGAGTTGCCTTCCATTTATGCAAACCCCAATATGTAGCTGCTGTTTGTGGGGTGTCCTGCATGCACGACTTTGTTTTTTGAAGCAGCGATTGAGACAAATGCATGCATGCATGCATGCATGCATAGCCTCAATTGCTGCATGCATGCATGCATGCATGCATGCATGCAATTTCTTGTTGAAATACTTTCTTCTTTTGCTTCTTCAGGAATACCGCAGAATGATGGATGAACTAACAGGAGACAAGTCGGGTCTAGGGGCCCCCGACGGGCCCCGTACCCACCCCCAGGGGGGTCCTTCGGGGGCCCCCGGGGGCCCCGGGGGCCCCGGGGGGCCCCCCTACCCCGGCAGCCCAATGGGGGCCTCCCCCAGTTCGCAGGGCTATACCCCTCCCCCGGGGATGTCCCCGGGGGGCCCCCTGGGGCCCCCCGGGGCCTCCCCGGGGGGCCCCCTGGGGCCCCCGGGGGCCCCCCCGGGGCAGCAGCAGCACTCCCCCCCCATTGTGCTGGGGCCAGGCCGCATGGGGGGCCCCATGGGGAGGGGCCCCCACGGGATGCCCCCTGGGGGCCCCCGGGGCCCC